>NW_017732033.1:811701-816604 GCF_001890085.2 Hipposideros armiger
TCGCCGGTGACTCACGGCAGCCCAGCTCCAGGTTGAGCTGTTGTTCAGCATCTTAGCTGTGGAGGGCAGTGTCCCTCATATGTGGGATCCGAACCGGGGCTCTCTGGCATCCCAAGCCAGTTCTTAACTATCGTGCCACTCGGCCGGCCCTTCTGTCTTTGTTTTTAATCAAATTGTTGTGCTGCAACAAAAAGCTTCTTTTTCACATTTTATAAGAGTGTGTTTTTATCTGTACATAGCATAGTAACTCTTGAATTGCATGTCTTGGATTTAATGTAGAGTAACTGCTAGATATATTTGAAACTTAAAATACAATGTTTTCGTAATTCATTTCAGTTTATGTGACTTAATTCCTGTCTGATAAGCTAATGTTACAGAGTTTTTGGAGCTCCCCATAGTTTGCTCTACCTGGGTGTCATCACTTCTTGTTTGACTATTTCCATTAGGTAAGGGGACGAGGGGCGGGTGTGTGTGTGTGTGTGTGTGTGTTGGCACATGAAGACATCACAGGTGGATTGGCAAATGGTTAATGGAAAGATGGAGTAATAAAAACCCTGTGTGTATGAAAATCCTAGTTCATAAAACATTATGGTTTAGTGGGTGAATATTAAAACTACATGAAGAATTCTTAATTTAAGAAACGAAAAGCACAAGACTCCTATTTAAATGATAACGTTCCCTGTTATGTTTAAGTATTAGTTAAATGCCTGTAGGGAGTCTCGTGATATTTAAACATGAATTTTAGTACCACTGCCAATTTTGTATTAATCAGAAATTAATGTTAGGCATGTCAAAAATTATAATGTGCTGCCTCTGCTTGTTAAACTTCAAATTTCTCTTCCCAAAATAGACGAGGAAAGGAGGGAAAAGGTAATCATTCCAATAGCTTTTAATAGTTACCCTCACCAAATCTTTTTATAATAGCAATAAAATTGATTCATTTAATAGAAGGGAATTGTCAGGTCACATGTCAGCTTTGTGCTTCGCTTGTTGAGGAACTGCGAAACTGTTTTCCAAAATAGCCACACCATTTTACATTCCCCCAGCAATGTATAGCTTTCCAATTTCCCTACATCCTCCTCAAAACTTGTTACTGCTCACCTTTTTGGTTATAGCCATGCTAGTGGGTATGAAATGGTATCTCATTGTGGTTTTGATTTGCATTCCCCTAATGGATAATAATGTTAAGCATCTTTTCATGTGCTTATTAGCCATTTCTCTGTCTTTAGAGAAATGCCTATTCAAATGTTTTGCCCATATTTCAAAACTTTTTGATTGGGGTAAAATATATATAACATAAACTTTACCATTTTAAATGTTCAATTCAGTGGCATTAAGTACTTCACTATCTTGTGCCACAGCCACCACCACCATCCATCTCCAGACCTTTTTCATCTTCCCAAACTGAAACTCTGTACCAATTAAATAGTAATGCTTCACCCTTCTCTTGCCCTAGCCTCTGGCAAATGCCTTTCTGCTCTCTCTCTCTTTTAATTAGACTATTCTTGATACCTCATATAAGTGGAATCATAAAATATTTGTTCTTTTGTGTCTGGCTTATTTCAGTTAGCACATGTCTTCAGAATTAATCCATGTTGCATCACGTGTCACAATTTCCTTCCTTGTTAAGGATGAATAATATCCCATCGTATGTGTATATACCACATTTTGTGTATCCATTTATCTGATGATGGACATTTGGGTAGTTTCCACCTTTTTGCTGTTGTGAATAATACTACTGTGTACATTGGTGTACATGTATGTGACCAAATTGCTAGGTCATATGGTAATACTTTGATTGCTTTTTTTTCTTTTTTTGAGGAACCACTATACTTTTTCCCACAGAGGCCATACCATTTTACATTCCCACCAGCAATGTACAAGGGTTCCAATTGCTTTACATCCTTGCCAGCCAATACTTATTTTCTGTTTTTGGATTATAGCCAATCTGATGGATGTGGAGTTCTATCTAGTTGTGGTTTTGATACATTTCCCTAATGGTTAGTGATGTTGAGCATCTTTCCATGTGCATATTGGCCATTAGTATATCTTTGAAGAAATGTCTATTCAAGTACTTTGATAATTTTTTAATCCAGTTTGTTTTTTTGTTGCTGAGTAGTACTTCTCTATATATCCTGGATATTAACACCTTATCAAATACATGATTTGCAAGTATTTTCTCCCGATTCTGTGGGTTACGTTTTCACTCTTGTTGATAGTGTCATTTGATATACAAAAGTTTTTTATTTTGATGTAGGTTCAATTTCTTTCGTTGTGTGTGCTTTTTTTTCTTTTCTTTTTTTTGGTGATATATCTTTTATATCAACACTGGTTGACTTTGAAATGTCTTGGGAATGTATCAGGAACCTCCCAAGCTCATTGTGATGAATAAACATTTTCTAGACCTGTGCTTCAATTTTATCATTGGCCACAAATATTTCATTTGTTTATCTTGAAGTGATAGACTCACTTCATTCATTTTTGAGAAACCGTCTCCCAGATGTCTCCTGGTTTGAATAAGCATTATTTGTTTGACAGTCCTGTCAAGTAAAAATGGCTTTGTATAAAAAATAGCTGGTTCAGCTGGCAACAGTATTCAACTGTTTTTCCTTGAGATGTCCATAGTATTTTAATACGTACCAGAAGTCATTTATGTATACTTCTCATTTTGTTACACAATATTAAAAAGATGTAGAGTCAAAGGTTGAAATTTAATAAAGTTAGTAACTTTTGTTTTATTCAACTTTAAGTGAAACAGGTTTCTTTTTGTTTTACTGTGAATTTGTGGTGATAAAGAAGGTAATGATTACTACTAGTACAGTTTGGTACTGCTGCCTTGATTTATGTTGAAGTGTCATCAGTTTTACCTACCACTGCTTTTGCACTAATGGTGCAAATGTCAACACAGTGAAAAAGTAAATTCTTATGAAAATAGCTTTGACCTCTTGGACCACACTTAGAGAACTGCTGCCCTAGCTTATAGGGTTGGTGGGTGGAATGGAAGAGTGATTGCAGATTAGCACTCTGCTTATTTTAAGTAGTCACCTGTGTAAGAAATATATCTGCTGCCACTAATGGTTGTACTGTCTGTTTTGGGGAAATGTTTGGCATTCCTGACTCTTGCATCTCCTGGATTTAGGCTCTTTAGACAGGTATCATAAAATTTCCTTATATTAGTGGTAAAATGAAAAGATGTTTATATGAATTTCTTAAATGAGTAGATGTGAAAAGTATATAAGGAATTTATGTATTTTTATTTTGCAGATACATGTTGGATAGAACCTGTGATATACCTTTCTATTGACAAAAGATAGTGAAAATAATGGTGAAAACAAAAAAGAGAAATTGAAGTTTATTTTGCTATTTAGCAAGTGTAAGACTTCACTAGTCTATATAAGCCTTATAGTTTTGATGGTAAGAGCTTAGAGTATGATGTCATTCTGACTTGTACACTTAAAACTATAAACATGAACTTGGGTCAATTTCTAATACCTTTTAAAAAGGAGAAGTAACACCTCCCTGGTTAGGTTTGTTATGTGGCATAGAATCAAAACAAAATAATGCTTTAAAAATGCTAACACCAGGACTTAGCACTTAATAGACTTTCAGCCAGAGGTAGTTCATTTTTAGGTTTTTATCAGAGATTTGGATTTTGTTTGGGTCAGGAGTTGGGAGAAATGGATGAAACCGGGTTGGATGAAACCTGAGTCAGATTGATCAGGCATGATGCATTCTATTGAACCAAGACATTCTTTCTATACTACTTACTCAGATCTTAATTTTGTTAGCATTACTGATGGTAAATTCTTATTGTGCTTTGTGTTCAAGAATTGTAAAACTATATGGTATTATATATTTTTTAAATTTTTTGCTTATAGGATTCAGTGGTCCCAATTTAAAGGCTATTTTATTTTCAAACTGGAGAAAGTGATGGATGATTTCAGAACATCAGCTCCTGAACCAAGAGGTCCACCCAACCCTAATGTCGAATATATTCCCTTTGATGAAATGAAGGAAAGAATACTGAAAATTGTCACTGGATTTAATGGGTATGCACTTAAAACTATTTTAAAGATTTGATTTTTAGCAGAACTATAGATTTTTCTTGAAATCATGATGTGTCTGGTTGTTTGATAACTGATTATCCATTAGAATAAGTTCTGTGTTTCTAGTGACATACCTGGGGTGCCAAAAAAAATGTATGCACATGACTTGTATTCATCTTTTGTTATCGGTATATATTGTTACAATTTTAATAAGTTTTTTTCCTTAAAATGTGTATACATTTTTTGGGGGGGCACCCTCTGTATATAGTAGTTATTGATTTTCAGCTTAGAAGTATTTTAAATATTTACAGCTTTTTTTTTTTTTTTAATTTTTATAAGTTTATTTGAGCCTAACCGACGACGACATATGTCTGGGAGCAGCAAGATCTCAAATGCTCCGTATACTAACAGTTTTGCAGTTTCTTTCATGCATTTGAAGTTAAGGAGGGGACAGAAGGAAAATTACATGAAGGTGGGAGGGAGAAAGCAAGGTGGGGATTGGATTACAAGATAGCTAGGATTATTTACTCTCCAGTGTGGTTACCTTTTAGTAGGAGGGGTCTGAAAAGAGGCATTTCAAAGGTATGTTGACCTGCATGCAAAGAAACAATGGACAGGGCTTGCTTAAGGCAAAGATAAGCTTTTTAATTAAAGAAGTTGTATCCCTGGGGTGTGACTACCTACCATGACCTGGCCAGTTAGGAATTTATGATCAGATCACCCTGGAACAGCTGTTCTCAACCTGTGGGTCGCGACCCCTTTGGGGGTCGAACGACCCTTTCACAGGGGTCGCCTAAGACCATCGGAAAACAAAAAGATACTTACATTACGATTCATAACAGTAGCAAAATTACAGT
>NW_017732033.1:816622-824900 GCF_001890085.2 Hipposideros armiger
AAAATAATTTTATGGTTGGGGGTCACCACAACATGAGGAACTGTATTAAGGGGTCGTGGCATTAGGAAGGTTGAGAACCGCTGCCCTGGAAAGTTACTTTCCATAGAACTCCTTTCTTCATGTACAATTCCCCATTTGGTTATACATTAATTTGAAGGGTACTTTGATGTATGACCAACCTTTTGATTGGATGGTGTCGGTCTCACAGCACTAGGAAGGCTTATTCCTAGGAAGTCTCAGTATTGATGTTATCTTGTTGACCATTGGGAATTGGGCAACACCATAACCATGGGATCTGAGTTGAGGCCAAATTTCCCCAAAAGGGAAGGGCAAGTAAATAAATGGAAAGCATTTAGGTCTTATGGCCTTCATTGTGTGTGTGTGTGTGTGTGTGTGTGTGTGTGTGTGTGTGTTGGGGGAGCGGGAATGGGGAACACACTGGATCATTTCTCTGAGTGTCATGATCTGAGTTTTTCCCTCTGTTTTGTTTTTCTGTACCTGGCATCTAGTATAACATTTATGTAAGCCATCAAAATAATATTAACAGTTATACGTGTTTAGTAATTATAAACAGTTGGACTATACAAAACAACCCAAAGAACAAGTATAACAATTATTATGACTGATGTCATTAGCAAACAGGTAAACACAATCAGACAAAATGGATTCTGGGTTTAATATTAATCCTAGTTATACAGGCCGTGGGATAGCTGTCTATCTCTGGTGTCAGCAGCTTCTCATCCTCAAGGAGTCTTTAATGTCCTTTGTAGATAGAGCCCAAGAAGCTTCCTTGACAAGGGTAAATGTCTATTCAAAGTTAAGGCGCCTAATAAGGTCCCTTCCACTGAGGTTGGAGAGTATCTTTTATTGGATGTCCTTTCCAAAAACCATTATCTCAAGTCCGTCTCCTGGGAGCTCACTGAAAGGAAGTGGTTACCAACTTTGCATATTTTTGAAGTGACTCTACCAAACCTTGGCAATAGTGTAAGATGTCTCCTTTCAGTACTGTCAGCTCATAAGTTCTTTCATGTAAGTCCAGCTTAAATGCACTGTGATGCATAAAGGAGTGAAAAACTGAAAAACGGGGAGCCAGAGAGGAGCCAAGTGGCCATCTTAGGTTTCCCATATCCCCAACTGTTTTTTGGTTTTGTTTTTATTATTATTATCACTTATTTTCCCATGTAATTTAACATAAATGATAAATCCTTTGAGGTGTTCCAGGGGCCCTTCTGGAACACCAAAAAGTTATTCCTACATATATTGAGATTAAACCTTGAGACCTCAATTTCTAATGAATACTAAGAAGTAAGCAGTTAACGTTCTTTAGCTTGGCAGGTTTATTTTATATTTTATCACCTCTAGAAACATTTTATAGACATCAAAGTCAGTTATTAACATGGACTTACTGTTGTAAAAACCCAGGTAAAATAAAGACGTGTCTGTTATACTTAAACCAATAAATTTAACCTAGTTTTTATTGATTTCAGATTACTTGAACTCGAAAAGCATTTGAGTTTCTATATTTCTGAGAAGTTTAGAATACCCAGTCCTTACAAGTGCTTGCCTTTAAATTAATTTTAACAATACTATCTGATGTAGAAAATGATCTCACATTTGCAACATACCTACATAGATATACACAGACAGTCACAAACAGAAAACAGTTGGATCCAGATTTTGTTTTGGAGGAATTTACAGTTTATATCTGTCCTTTACAAGTCAAGTTCCAGATGACCTTCCACCTTTTAAAATAATTTATCTAAATCCTCTTTTAGAAGCTTCTAGAAATCAAATATGCTTTCCATTCTTTCTGCCTCATTTTGTAGCCAGCTTTTTCTAATTGTGTGCACAAAAATTATTTTAGAAGTGTCAAAGTATCCTCATCTTGGCCATTGTAATATTAATGGGAGGCTGACTGTCCTGGTCCTTGTTGGCCTGAAAGGCATGATTTCCATGTTAATTTTGAGATTTGTAGAGTCTGCACAAACTTGTAGGGAAAACCAGCCCTTATACACACGTCCCCATGAACCAGATGTGGTGGATTATCCCTAAAGGACCGCTTTATGCCCTAGAGAAGATTTTTCCTCAGACAGCCCCACAAAGATCCTTTGTCACCTAGGATATACAAGCAAGCAAGGGCTAGCAAGAGCTTACTGGATGCTGCAAGAACCACAATGCTTTCCAAGGCAAGGGCCTCTCTCTTGCGTGAACCAATTCCAGGTCTCCCTGCCCTTATCCCCATGGTTCCCGCCAGCTTCTATGGGGTCACCTGCACTACCTCACTGGATGTCTCCTGGTGCCCATCTCCGCCACTCCAGTTTTGGGGATCTGAACTATTGTCACCCCATTGTCTATTCAAGTTGAGGAAGCAAGTAGCAGCAGCAACGCATTCTTTCCCCTTTCCCTTAGTTACCTCAATCATAATCCACTGTGAGGATTTTCTAAGAACAGCTCAAATAAAGTCATGGTCTGCTACTTAAAGCAAGGAGACACAGAATTCTAAACATGACTCACCCAAGTTTACCCGATGCAAAGCAGGGAGTCAGTGGAGCACAGTGGGTCCCTGCTGGTGCCTAGCACTGGGTTCAGGACTGCAGTGTGGTCCTGGGTGGGCTTCTTTGGAATCCTGCCATACTATGCCAAGTAAATACCAACGTAAGAAATGTCAAAACCTGTAGAGAATTTTTATAAGAGTGTATTTGAGCCAAACTGACAACATATGCCGCGAAAAAGATCTCAAAACACTCCCACAGCTTTTTTTTTTTTTTAAAAAGACTTGAACCGTTTTTACGGGTTTCAGTGGCATCCATGTTAAATGGGTATGACATTGGAAACATTCATTTATCAGGAAATATTTTAATGTTTTTTTCTTTCTATTTTATATTTGGTGTTATAAGTCTTTATATTTTGTGTAGAACCTGTACATCACTGAGATAAGTCACATTTCTATTTTGAAATGAAAATTAACAATCTATGTAAGTATACTACTTACTGACTTTTTATTTAAAAAATTTTTTTTGTATTCCTCCCCTTCCCCCCAAATACCCATTTTTAGCCCTTTGTAAAACATTGCACTTGAAAAGATACTCTGCACTATAATAAAACTGATCTTTTAAAAAATGCTTCTATGTCTCATTTTCTGTCATTTTAAATACCTTTTTTTTAGGACTTTGTATTTTAGGGTTTCCTTTATTGAAGGAAAGTAGTATTTTTGGAGTCGAATTGTTCAGTATACAGTTTGGCATTGACAATGTGGAGTATGGGATGACAATATCAAAGTTAGTGAATTATAAATATGTTAACCATGTATTCATATTTAGGAACAGATTTTATTTGAAGGGGTTTCACTTGTGAGTATTTTTAGGTATCATAAATAGTCTCATTCTTTTCTTCAGGTATTTAATTACGGGATTTCCAACAAGAGTGCAATTCAATTAACCAACCCTTTGTTATATGTCACATTCCCTTGTTTTTAAGTTTAGGAGTTTTGCTTAAAATATCAAATCCTATGCTTAGATTGCAGGTCTGTTACTTACATATTTTCTTGAGGGGAAGAAATTACAGCTTTATCTTTGAGGTCCATCAATTATAGTTTTTGCCCCTGGGTATTTGGGATGGGAAGGGGATTCATTTTCACTGTATACTCTGTTGAATTGTTGAAAGTTATTTAATCATATGCTTATTTTCCTTATTGATAACTAATTAATGTTTTTATGCACATACCCAGAAGAAGCTACATGCTGTATTTTGAAGTCTGTTGCATAAGATTTACTATTGAACTGAATGTGTGTAATATAAGAATGCTTCTTGGAGATAATTTGGCATCTTTTATTTCCGTAAATTATGGCTACCATTTAAACATAAGGGTAAGGTGAAACAAGCCAGATCTTATCAGTCTTGTGAATATTAAACTGATTTACTTGTGATTCTGAATTAGTAATACCACTTTCAATTCTTTCAAATTAAGTTGGACTAGACACAGATATGTAGTTTATTAAATAAATCTAAATATTTTTAATTTTTAAATCTGTAAAACAGATAATTGACCTATTTCTGAAAACGACTTGAAGTCATTAAAGGTCTACTAAGCCTAGTTAAACATAATTGTTTTTAAAACATTTTTTATCTATCAAGTATAATCTAATCTTTATCAGTGATGCATTCATATTTTTTATTTACCCTGTTTTATCTGTATTGTAATATAGGTACGTTGAAATATATCTATAATCCTTTTCTATTTTAGTTTTGTGTTCTGAATATCAGTTTGTGTTTAAAAAAAAAAAAAACAATTCGCTAAGAGTGGTGGGTAGAGGCAGCATTTGTTTCTTTTCAACCGGTTTGGGTGGTTGTCCTTTTTAGTATACTACTCCTGCTATTTGTGATAGATTATATTTTAAGTTACAAAAGTAATATATATTCATAGTTTTTAAAAGATCCCCAAATGTCATAGAAGTACATAAAGAAAAGACTCAAAGTGGGATTATGTTATATGCTAGTTGTATTTTCCTTTTAGAAGAGCTTTGAAACCTTCTCATATCAGTACATTTACAGCTGTGCTTCGTTTGCCTTTTATTTGAAATGGCTGTATTTTCTGGTATGTGAACAGGTTATAATTCATTTGCCCTATCCCTGTTGGTGGTGGATGTTTATTTTTTGGCTCTTAAAAGTAGTGCTTGTAGTGAGCATCCTTGTAAAAATTAGATCTTGTGTTGATGAATGCCATATATTGATTATATGTATAGATTTATTGTTGCTTTCTTTTTAATTTGTTGAAATGGCATTGCTAGGTCAGAGTATATGCACACTTAAAATTTTTATTGATAATGCCAAATTGACCTTACAAAATGTGTTCATTTGTGTTTCCATGTGTATGTATATAAGTACAAATAATGTAATTCTTCATTAGTCTTGTGTGTATGTGCATGGATTTGTTTCTCTGATTGCAGGTGAAATTGAACAGCATTTTATGTACTTAGCAATTCTTTTATGAATTGTAGTTTCATGTCCTTTTGTGTTTTTGTTTTCTTTTGGTGATTTTCTAATTGGTAAGTCATTTTGTTTTGCTTTTGTTTTTAATTAGTAAAAACTATATTAAGTACTACATAGTATTTTGGTTTTGTTTTTCTTTTTTGTTGTTTTTTTTTAGCTGAGCCATCCTGCCACCTGTTGGCAGCTCAGCAGCTACTCAGCTCAGGCCGGGACTCGAACCGCTTTTGCTCAGAGCTCAAACTCTTGAGCGAGCTCTTAACCAACTGAGCCACTCAGCCGGCCCCACTACATAGTATTTTGACATGAAAAAGATTATCTCTTTTTAAAAAATTATTTTAGTATACTATCATCATATAAATTTTCCCTCTTTGAAGTGGAAATGTCCATTCACTTGTTTGCTTGATTTTCTGAACTGTTAAGATTCTGGAGAGCAGAGGTAACACCTTTTGGAAAAGCCTTGAACAGTGAATGCCTGAACATAGTAGGTTCTCAAACAAGTATTGAATGAATGAACAATTCCGTATCTATATTTGGTTTAATGTGCCATGGTACATAGAATTACATTATTGAACTCATAAGTCCCTTTTTTTTTTTTAATTTTAATTTTAGCCGTATTTTCTTGTCCTTCTAAGGTTACTTTTGAGTTTTAAAATTTTATAGGGGAAGATAGATTATAGCTATTCTCTAGAACTGAAGTTATATTTTCTTAGGTGAGGAAACACCAAAAATTAAAATTAAAAACATTAGAAACTTACATGGAATGGTCAATTAAAATATATTTGTTGCTATTTTATGCCTTCTGTTTGGAGTTATAATGAAAAAGGGTATATGGGCTTACTCAAACCAGGGCCATTTTTGAAAATTCTCTTCCTGTCGTAGACACCATGAATATAATTTAGAAACTGCTAGTAGTACATTCTTATAATGCTACACAAAGAGGGATTTGAGTAAAGAAAATGTCACATTCCTAGAAGTTTTTTTTTAAAGATTTTTATTGGGGAATTGGGGGGATGGGAACAGCGCTGGGGAACCGGGGGAAGGGGTACAGACAAGTTGTTTTTTTGTTCTTCAGTCTAGTTGTGGAGGACGTCGCCCCACCGGCCCATGTTGGCACCATCACTGTGCTCTTCCTGGGCGAGGCACATCAGTCGCCGGCCTCTGGATGGCCGCTCACTGCGGCTGCTGGCTGCTCACGCTGGCTGCTGGCTACACACGGTAGCCCATGGCAACCCATTGCCACAGGGGCTGCAGCCTACGCCGTCGCAGGCGACTGTCAGCAGCCCAGCTCCAGGTTGAGCTGTTGTTCTGTATCTTAGCCGTGGAGGGCAGTGTCACTGGCCCTCATATGTGGGATCCGAACCGGGGCCCTCTGGCGTCCCAAGCCAGTTCTTAACCATTGCGCCACTCGGCCGGCCCCCTAGAAGTTTTAAAAAGAGTATTTTATGTCCTCTAAATTATTGAGAATAAAAGACTAATGAATATACAAGTAAGTTAATTACTTAAGTCTTGTCCCTCTTTTTACAATGGTGTTAGACCTAAACCTTTTCTAAAATAAGCAGGAAGTTTCACTTATTTTGGGTAGTTGACTAAAATAGCATGGCTCTGTATTTATGAGGGGTCTGGAAAAAGTATACAACCATGAGACACCTTTGTTACATCATTTTTAAGGCAGTAATAGTCACAACTGAGGACTGCTTATCATCTTTTGGCATGACTGTTGAATGTCTTCTCTAAAGTTATTTCAATACACATGACCAGATTTTCCCTAGTCCTGAAAACTTTCACATGATTGTTTGATATGTATTTGACATTTCTAGTGTTTCTGCACCTGAAAGTGTGCCTTTTCCTACTTCTTTTAAAGGTCATATATGAGATTTTTATACTATTAAATCTGGATTTTAGATATAAAACACATACTCCTGTTTTGATTTTGTATTGTTTGCTTTATACTTCAAGATTATCAGGAATGCAAGAATGGTTTCTAACCTTTTTTGTTACTTTGTTCTTCATTTGTGTCATTGTTGAACATAGTGAATCTGTTAAAATGTTACTTTTTCTTCACTCCCTTTCTATTAGCATACTAATCATTTAGTAACCTTCCCTCCTTACTCTACTGCACACCTTGTCTTGTGGTAATATGGTTTGAGGTGGTACTCTAATAAAATTTTTTTTTAATTCAAAGCTAGGAACTAGCAGGAATCTAATGAATTTTTTTTGACATTTTTATTTGAGGCAAGTAAAATAATTGAAACTACTGTAGGCTTGCTTTATAAAAGATGATTAACTTGATTAAAATTATTGACAATTGCAATAGATTTATTTTGGAGTAGGGAATGGTGCAGATATTAGTTTACTTATAGTCATTTAGGGTTACTTATTGAAAAAGATTTATTCACTTTTTAAATTTTTTTATACTTGTCATTTCACGATGACATTTTCAGTATAACTCAGAATTTCTGGTATTTTATTTGAGGTATAAAATATATGCATATGAATATTTATGTATGTGTATAATTCACATGTTAAAGCCTGAGTATAGAAAGAGCATATTGCTTTAAGTAAAGGTAATATCACAGTATTCCAGTGGCATTTCTGACTTTTGTAAGACTTAAGAGTAAACAAAAGTGAACCCATTCATTCTTTAATAGCTGAGAGATATTTACAAGTTAGTTTCCACTTAAATAGGTGTGACATACTCATAAGTAATTCTGTTAACTAAGGTACTGTACAAATGTAGCCATTAATAGTCAGAAAATAAAGTAAAAACCACATCTTTATGCATAAAACAAAAGTGAATTGTCTACTTTAGCATTTTTCTTAGCAGAATGTCTGATGTTATGATTATCTCTTTAGCTTTTCACTCTGATAGCCTCTATGTTATATTTTATCTTTTTCATGAGGAAAATTGCTTATATAATATAAAGGTAAGGTAGTCAATTATCTGTTTTTTTTATCTTAGATCTGAATGAAATGTGCTTTTTTTCCCCCCTGAATGTGATTATTCCATCTGTCTTGGTATATATTCAGAATTTTTACATATGTTAATGATCAAACATTTAAACAGATTAGGAAAAATTTTAGTCAAACTGTAATCTAATCTCAGGTTAAAATATAAGATTGGAAATTATTTCTTTAGAGCTTAGCCTTCTTACAATTTTTACCTTTTAAAAAATAGCATTGAATTGCTAATTTATGCTTAGATGTCTTTCTCTGATATTCAGTAACTTTTCTTGTTATTTGAATTTCCATAGCTTTTAGGTATACAAGATTTGATCTTTTTTTTTTTTTT
>NW_017732033.1:825981-853128 GCF_001890085.2 Hipposideros armiger
CTCCAGGTTGAGCTGTTGTTCAGCATCTTAGCTGTGGAGGGCAGTGTCACTGGCCCTCATATGTGGGATCCGAACCGGGACCCTCTGGCGTCCCAAGCCAGTTCTTAACCATCGCGCCACTCAGCTGGCCCAGTATATACATATTTTTTAAAAAGATTTTTTTCTGTTCCTTAAATACTCTTAGTTTTTCGTCTTACAATGTGGGCCAAAAAAGGTAATATATTGCAAATCAAACTGAATGCATTTTATTTAAAATAACCCAAAATATTTTTCTACTAAGTTATTTATTTTATAGTATACCTTTGCTAATAAACATCCTTTCTCCATTACCCCAAATTTAGGGATTCTGGTTTGTATTTTTCATTGAAAGTAAGTAGTGTACTTTTTTGCTCTTTTTTCTTCTTAGCACATGTGTCTTAATTTAGTTAGTGATTTTTATTGGGAAGAGCCTTAATATTTTCAGGAGATAGAAAAAAACTGTGCACTATGTCTAATGACACAAGCAAACCTTTCACATAGTTGTACCACACATTCATTTGGGATTTATCTGGATTATTCTTAAGCCTCCTTTTAAAGACGTACCTCAAGTTAAATGTTCCCAGGTTCATGCTTGTTTTCCTAGCATACATTTTATTCTATCCTCATAACACTGTGTACATAATTTTAGTGCCATTTATTATTGTAAATATTTACATGCCTATCTACTTGACTGTTAAGTATTTCTAGCCTATAGTAGGCTTTCATATTTATTTGAAAGCACTATTTGTATGTAAAGAGACCTTTCAGTGCTATTTTCAAAATGATAATATTGAAATTTCCAGTGGATACTGTTATTTACAAGTAAATAAATTAGGCTGTTCAAGTGAGAAAGGGAAGTGTTACAACATATAAGTGCCATCTATTGGACACTTGGTAAAATGACTTTAGAAATAAAAGCTTCTTAAAGTGTCTTAGAATGTAAATTCATTTTATCATAGGCTACTATTGCTGACATAATGCATTTTTTCTCTAAAAGCAGTATTGATATTCACCAACATAAATAGTTAATATTTGACTACAGTTTTACTTACCTTCCTAAAGAAAATTAGCCAAGTGTTAATGTAAACATTGTTAAACAGGAAGTTTAAAGACACTGATCCTTTAAAGCTTATTTTAATTTAAAAGAAAATATTGGCTTTTGGTGTGTGAAAGAAATTTAATTTAGTTGAAGAAAAAGATATAGCTAGACATCTGTTTAAGTATTTGTCAGTTAAGTACTTTTTTAATATTCTTAACATTGGGTGCTATTTTGTTTAATTTTGAATAATATATAAACAATTACAGTATCACTATGCGATATTAATGAAATAATATATGTGGATAATATACATATATTAATAATATGTGTGTGTGTGTCTGTGTGTATGTGTTTAAGGTGTGGAGAGTAGTGAAATAAAAAGGGGGCTAAGGTTCAGGTATACCACTCTGAAATCATGTAGTGCTTTTAAGATATATATGTATATGAATAAATTATATATTGAGCATAACATGTAAAGAAATCCTGCCCTTTAGAATCTTTCAATTATGAGAAGAGACAATTTGGAAACTTATATTGTTTATTATATATGTAGCTTGAAGAAATGCTTAAAAATTTTTTTATGGCGTTACAGTTTTGTGTATTAACTATATGTTTCCGATTATGTGTTGTCTTTATAAGAATGAACAAAACAGATTTATAAGCTTACTCATAATGTTGGTGTGCTTTGTGCTTTTTTTCCATTTTAAAGAGTCTTAGTTTTGACAGTGTATTTCATGCTGAACAGAGTTTCAAAAGCAAGGAAAAGAGTATTATTTTTCAGAAACCCTAAGAAATTGCCTATAGCAGTCATGATGAATACCAAAGAAGTTCTTTATTTCTGGCTGCTTCTGAATATTTGTGATGCCTGGAACAGTTCATCTTTTAGTTACTTAGTGCCCAGTTTTTTGGCACAATGATAGTTTTCTGACTTTAGGTTTGATGCTACTTGAGAAAAGATTGGTTCTTGTCTTTTCAGATAGCTAAAATATTCATTTTCATATGAATAACATTTATACATTTTCAAAATTTGTTGTAAATCTTATGCTGACTTTCTAAGAATGTAAGAATAGTATTTTTTTTTTTAAGATTTTTATTGGGGAATTGGGGAAAGGGGAACAGACAAGTTGCTGTCTTTTTGTTCTTCAGTCTAGTTGTGGAGGACATTGCTTCACTGGCCCAAGTTGGCACCNTTGCTTCACTGGCCCAAGTTGGCACCATCATTGCGCTCTTCCAGGGCAAGACAGATCAGTTGCCAGCTTCCGGAAGGCTGCTCACTGCAGCTGCTGCCCGCTCACGCTGGCTGCTGGCTACACACGGTAGCCCATGGCAACCCACTGCAGCAGAGGCTGCAGACTTCGCCATCACCGGCGACTCATGGCAACCCATCTCCAGGTTGAGCTGTTGTTGAGCATCTTAGCTGTAGAGGGCAGTGTCACTGGCCCTCATATGTGGTATCCAAACTGGGGCCCTCTGGCGTCCCAAGCCAGTTCTTAACCAACACGCCACTCGGCCAGCCCAAGAATAGTATTGATGCTAACAATATGAGAACTAAATGTAGTTTGTCCAATCAGAAAATAAACTTACGATTTTAAGTACTGTATGTGTGATATAGTGGAAAGTAGGACATGGGATTTAAAGTTATAGAAACTGGGTTTGAATCCTGGCACTATTACTCACTAGCTGCTTTACCTTGGGGCAGGGGGGAGAGAGTATTGTGTCAAAATGCCTATAAACAATAAAGAACTGTTTGAATGTTAACTGTTAATTTGAGGCTTTGTAATTTTCTTTATAAGAAGAAATAGATTTGTATGGCAAATACTGAAGTCTTTATTTTGTATTCCTTAGCTGCATTTGTCATATCTAATGCTCATATTTGCTGTTCAAATTGTATTTCTGAGGAATGCTAATAGTACGTCAGATCAAAACTTTTATATTTATCAAATTATTATAGTTCCCACTTATGTCAGTTTTGTATTTGTGGGGGGTTTTTTTGTTTTTTTTTTTTTAAGATTTTATTGGGGAATTAGGGGAGGGGAACAGACAAGTTGCTGTCCTTTTGTTCTTCAGTCTAGTTGTGGAGGATGTCGCTTCATTGGCCCATGTTGGTATTATCATTGCGCTCTTCCCGGGTAAGGAGATCAGTCGCCGGCCACGGGACAGCCACTCACGGTAGCTTATGGCAGCCCACTGCAGCCTCACAGCAGCCCAGCTCCAGGTTGAGCTGTTGTTCACCATCTTAGCTGTAGAGGGCACAGCGTCACTGGCCCATGTGGGAACTGAACCGGGGCTCTGCTGCTCAGAGCTAGTGCCCCAAGCCAGCTCTTAACCAATGTGCCACTTAACCAGCCCGTTTTGTATTTGTTTTAATCAAGTGAAAATTTATTTATGGTTGAGGTGTTTGGTAAAGTTAACAGTAAGGCATTTACCAAAATATTGAGTATGTTGGTATTTCCTTTAAGTTTGATGAAATGTGTACATTGTATATACAGTTATAATTATGGAGCAGAACCATATTTATAGTACTTTTTCATTGAAATCATTTGTCTTATTTTATCTGATAACGTTTGTAGTTTTATTTGAACACTTGAAAGAAATCTTTGTGCGAAAGAAGGCTTGAGGAAAAGTTTCTGTATTAAAATAAACTAACTTGATTATTAGTTGTGTCACTTCTCTTGTAAACTTAAAATTGAATTATCAGAATTCATAATGTTAAAATTTTTCTGTTTTGAAGCTTTCTGTTAATTTTGGATGTTCTTTTTTTTGTTGCTTTTTTAAGGCAAAAAAGGGAAAATTGTTTTCTTGTTAAATAAAAAGACAAGTGTGTCTGTTGTCTTGCCTGTTTCTAAGAAACTCATCCATTCATACCCCTATTGCAGCATTTTCTTTTGTAGCTTAACACATGGGTGACTAGGTACATCTTTAAATATTGAGAGTAATAATGTTCCTAATTCTTTTGATAATTAATGACCTCAAACTGTAAAATTATATTTTTTTGCAGTATCCCTTTTACTATTCAGCGACTATGTGAATTGCTAACAGATCCAAGGAGAAACTACACAGGAACAGACAAATTTCTTAGAGGAGTAGAGAAGGTATTTATTTTATTATTGGAATTATATTAATTAGCACTGTAGATTTCAGAGAAGAACATTGAGTAAGATCTGTTTTAGGCACCTTTTCTTGAAATAAGTTTCTCAGCCTACCTGAAGTTTTTCCCAAATTGTTGTCTGAATTCTGGTCAAAGTTTCAGAGAGAGATTTATATAAAGGGAGCAGGGGGAGGTCTTGTGATGGATTAAGTTTGGGGAAAGCAGCTTAGCATTATCTCTTGGATATTCATACTATGTGCATATTAAATGTCCTGCAAAGTTCTATAATATTTAACTTCAATAGAGTGTTTTGCAAACTTGTTATCCCATGGAATTCATTTATTTCAGTTCTGAAATTCTGAGGTACACAACTTTGGAAAAACAAAGCATTTAAATTAGATATTGATGAAGGTAAAGGACAGATTCAAGAATGAAATCTGGTTTTCTGTGAGTGAGGGGATGTTAGTAATGAGGGAAGGGCATTTTGGACAATGGAAACAACAACGTGATGAAGAAAGACATCAAGTGTTTGAGAGAAGGGAAAGTAAATTGACTTGTCTAGTGTGAAGAACAAATGAAGGAGCCCCGTTGGGACCTAGATGGGACCAGTGGGTTGCAAATTTCTTCACTTGGTGATTTACCCTATAACATAGTCCAGTGTTTATTTTAAGGTTATAATTCAAATTCAGTTTACTTTATATTTGGAGCAAGAATCCAAAATCATTACTTAGTGACTCACAATAGATCATAGGACCTTACTGAATTAATATGTTGTGTTGAGTTTGCATGCCCTCAGTATAATAAAACTGGGGGAAATTGAGATGGTTTATCAATATGATTTTTCCACTCAGGGACTTTTAATAATTACATTTTGGCAATCTTTGGAGAAACAGACAGTGTTAACAGTAATCATACCAGGGGTGGCCCTGCATTCAAATCAGGGCTACAGTAAGTTTAGTAACCCTATACTGGTTACTTAACATAAGCCTCAATTTTCTTGTCTGTAAAATGTGGATAATATTAGGGCTGTGAGGAGGATTAAATGTAAAGTATTTACTCTGGTTCATAGTAAATTTTCAATGAATATTGACTATTAATGTTAATAAAGTTATTACCAAGAAGATTTAGATAAAAAAGATTTGAGTTTCCTTCTTTAGGGTATATGATACTGCACATCAAGCTTTGTTTGGATTGGTACTGCTTTATAAGGAAATTCATTATACTTAGCCTAAGTGCTTCAATATCTAAATATCTTGGGGTGATTCTATCTAAAATAAGGAGAGCACGGTTCTGTTCTATTACATACAATATATAATGTTAGGGCCCCAAAGTAACTAAAATAGAATAAAAAAAAGAAGACTGGGAAAAAAATAAATGCACTAGGATATTAGATTTTGGTCTTTTGTTATTATTTTAATTTTTGTTGTTTGATTATAAGTTTTTATTTTTAAACATTTATTAGTAAAGTCAGAATAAATGGAAACTTAACCTACCAGGATGAATTTGAGAAATTAAAAAATGATTAAATTTTATGTTGCAGTACTTTTCTCTTATTAAATACCAATTTTTGTTATTGCAGAATGTGATGGTTGTTAGCTGTGTTTATCCTTCTTCAGAGTAAGTATAGATATTTTTCTATTTCTAATATATTCTAATTATATTTCTAATATATTAGTTTAAAATAGGTAACATTTATTTTATATGTGATTATGCCTGATAACATTTATAAATACTTGGGAATCTACTACCCAGTTTCCAAAATAGAACATTTCCAATAACATTACTTGTGTGTTTTTCCATTAAAGGGGTTTGGATTAAAGGATTCATGATTTAATGTAATCTTAACATTGTTGGGTTTATGTATTGTCATGGCATTCAGGGTCCTGAGATCCCATCCTAGATACCTTTCCAGGGCATCTCTAGGGCATAACTCCTAGGTTTGGAATAGCTACTTGATGACATTCCTCTTCATGATGGAAAACTGTCTACAGTTGTCAAGATGTATATAGCAAATTAAGATGTCAGTTAAGGACACAGTCCTTAGTTCTATTAACATTTTGTTATGAGAGGACATCCTAGAAATTGTAGGAGGTTTAGCGGTGTCCCTGACCTCTACCCACTAGTTGCCAGTAGTGTCCCTCTTTTCCTCCAAAATATCTTCAGATGTGTCCTGGAATACAGGGTGTGGGGGTAGGGTATGGGGTTTGAGGAGGATGTTGCTCCCATTAGAGAAACATTGGTTTAAGGTTAAAATATCTCAGATTTCATAGACAAAAACTGAATGTTTTAAAAGTATTTTTTCAAGAATATACCTGTTTTGTTAAGACAGTAAGATTATTCCATAATTGGTATTTCTCACAGAAGTCTTTTTGTTTGACAGTAAGATCTCACAAAAGATCTTATAGACCTATGATTTTTGTCAAAATTAAAGAACTAAGTCCTCCCTAACTTTTTTTTCATAGAAAAAACAATTCTAATAGTTTAAATCGAATGAATGGTGTTATGTTTCCTGGAAATTCACCAAGTTATACTGAGAGGTAAGATTCTTGACTTTTAATATTCAAAGATGTACATTTTCCTAATTTTGGTAGCAGGTTCTGTATATATTTTTTTAAATTGGTCATTTTATTTATGGAGGATAATAGGATATACTAAACAGAATTTGTTAATTGGTAACCTTTGGATCTGAAAGTCTAAATTACAGCAAATTCTTCTGTGAGGTATTCATTTAAACAAACCTTGGGAGGGATGACTTTTTAAAAAATGGGAAAATAATGCTCATGTATCTTACCATAGGTCTAATATAAATGGGCCTGGAACACCTAGGCCACTTAATCGACCAAAGGTTTCTTTGTCAGTCCCCATGACAACAAATGGCTTGCCTGAGAGTACAGATGGCAAAGAGTCAAACTCACAGCAAAGTGAGGACAAAAACCACAGGTTTGTATGTGATTTATATTTAAAAACAAAAAAGTTTTTATGAAACGTTAATATTTATTGATGGTTTTCAGCATTCATTGTTTACTATTTACAGTTTACTATTGTTTTGAGGGATAGAACATGAGGTTATGCTTCTGTTTGCAGTGTTAGCACATGCTGAAGATGGGTATAGAAAAGGCTTAAAACTGATAATTTGGGGAGGTCTTCTATAAAATAGGATCTTAAGACAGCAAAGTGGTCATGATGCATTTTATTTCTTGTTTTTGACAGTTACTAAAGATATTTGTAAATGAGTTGAAATTTGTGAATAATTTCTTATTGTAGATCATAAAAAAACATATATACCCCATCTTAAAATTTCTGTATCACATTAAGGGAAAGAAGACCAAATGAGTGAAAGGATTTAAAGAGCTATGTCCATGTAAGAAGACTTGTAGTTTTATTCCAGGAGGACATTTAACTTACTGGAGAAGTGAACAGAAAGGTCATATAACTTGTTGACTAGATCTTTGTGGGAAATAATCATTAAACAGTTTAGTTTCCCTTGAAATTTTTCTCTTGTGTTTTCTTTGCCCAGATGTTATAATTTAACTTTGACACTGAAATACAATTAAAAAATTATTAGACCTTAAAAATGAGAATGTAGAAGATGAAGAAAACAATCTTATTAATGATGCTTTAAAAAAACATTTACAGTGAATCTCTGACATCTGAATCGGAAGGTTCCTCAATGAGCCCTATAAAAAATAAACATCCAGGTGAAGATGCTGTGGAAACTGAAGGGCGTGAGGTGAAAAGACTTCGGTTTGACAAAGAAAGTGAAGTCAGGGAGACAGCCAGTCAGACATCTTCCACTGAAATTTCTTCAGTTATGGTAGAAGAAACAGAAGCATCATCTTCATCTCAGGATAAAGACAAAGAAAGTAGTTGTACCAGGCAGCACTGTTCAGAAGAGGAAGAAGAGGAGGAGGAGGAGGAGGAAGAAGGTATTTA
This sequence comes from Hipposideros armiger, assembly GCF_001890085.2. Classification (NCBI taxonomy): domain Eukaryota; kingdom Metazoa; phylum Chordata; class Mammalia; order Chiroptera; family Hipposideridae; genus Hipposideros; species Hipposideros armiger. The sequence goes on from NW_017732033.1 coordinate 834,060, forward strand.
GAGACCATCTGTAACAGGGTGGAGTGAGGAGATGCTCAAATTTTGCCCTTCATTTTTGTGTGAAAGAATTTAACATAATGGAGCTCCTTATAATGTTGATGTTGGGCTTTTCTCCCGCATTTATATAATTGCTGCTGAGTTTCAGGGGAGGTGAATATCACAATTCATGAAACTTAACTGTGGAGGTATTTTGAAAATAAAATTTAACTACAACATTTGCTTTTTTTAGAGTCTTTTATGACATCAGGAGCAATGATCCCAGAAAGAAAAAATCAAGAAAAAGAATCTGATGATGCCTTGACTGTGAATGAAGAGACTTCTGAGGAAAATAGTCAAATGGAGGAATCTCATCTGACTCAATCAGAAAAAGATTTACATTCTGAAGATAGTGAAAATCGAGGCCCTGTAAGTAGTGGTTCTGAGTGCGGTGAAACAGAAGGAATAGTAAGATCCAATTCCAGTAAAACTGGAGAGATTCTCTCAGAATCCCCCAGGGAAAATGACCACAAAGCCCCAGAAGTCACAGATGAACCAATGGAACAAGACTAACTATTTAGAAACATTTAGATGGGTATTTTACATACAGTTCTGGTTTTACACTGTATAAAACTTTTATGTAATAAAGTGGACCTTTAGTTTTACAAGAGAAGCAGGTTGTAAAATAATGTACTTTGTGGGATAAATCCTGAAAGAGTTGTACATGTAAGAACTGAGTATCAGCTCCTCTGGGTCCTGCTTACCGCTGACTTTTTTTGGTTTGGTCAAATCAGTGGTTTGTGTATAGATTTTCTTTTTTTTTTAATTTAGAATTAAAGTTTTTAAACTGGAAAGTAATAATTATAATTTTGAAAACCTTTTGGAGATTATTTAGTTTATATGCAAGAAAGCATTCTGTCTTGTCTCTGACAGCTCTAGCAGTTTTCACATTTTGGTCATAGTTTCAGCATTTTAACATGTGAATTTTAGGGTTTCATGCTGATTTCCAGATTTTATTATTTGACTATGTACAATGGAACTTTAAGTCATACACACACACACACACACACACACACACACACACACACACACACATACACTATTCTAAAGGGGAAAATGTTATATTTTTCTGTTTCTATAAGAGATGAATACTACAGTGGATAGTTTTTCTATTGGTAATGATTAAGTTCACCTCTTTCAGAAGACAGTTTCTCTTTTGAGTAATTCAAATAAAATCTGACCCTTGTGAAACCCTGAAAATCTTATCTGTTGAAATACCAGGTTAAATACATTCCGAGAGATCTGTTCAAATTAAAATTCTTTTGTATACTTCTGAGGTGCCTGAGAAAAAGACTTCATTATTTATGAGAAAATGTGCTTTTTCTTGGAAATTGTGTTCAAACATTAGTTTACTGTTTTGTAGAATGAATGCTGGTAAAGCTGACATGAGAACATCTCTGAAGAATCTGTTAGGTTCCTTAATCTTTTTGCTTGCCTTTCTGAACATTGTGAATATTACACATTTCTTTCTAAATTATTCTAGAGTATGCAAATGTCAATGATATGAAACACCCACTGTACTGGAAGAATTAATATATTACTTTAGTAATGTACTGGAGCTAAGTGACTGAAAATTTAGGGGTGCATAGAAACCACCATAATTTGTATGACATTTTGAAGTGAATTAAATATTTTTGAACATGCTTCTTCGGCAGCCAGTGTTATATTTTTCAGATCAACACAAAGCACAATGATTACTCTAAATTCAATATTTTCAAATTCACATATAAAAAGTCATGCAAACTGCAACTTCCCTATCATAATTACTGGCTGCCAAATTTATACCTGTTTTCTTCAGCTGTACCTTTTGATATTTAGAATTTTTAAATTTCTGTAAAGTAGGTTTTGTAGAATGTAATGTGTTCACTGCCTTTGTGACGCGGTATATAACTGTATAATTTCTGTGTGTAAACTGAATGCTTGGGCTTTCAATACAGTATTCATATAAAGCAATAAATACCAATGTTATGAAATATTCGAGTACATTTTTATCAAAATATAAAAGAATCCCTTTTTTAGTTTCAGATACCTGAAGTACACATGAACTTATAAAACTCCAAACAGTTTTTGACACTGTATCATATGCTTTTGGGTGATTTGGGTGGCAACCACAAGTTTTGCATTTTGACTATTTAAGTTGCTATGACTGAAAATACCAAAATGATTTGGCTCCGTTTGTTTGCAGGGTAATATACTACTGACTGACTTGACTGTCAGGTTCACAGCAGCTAGATGATATATTTATGAATATGTCTACTAGTTGAAATAAAAACATTTACTCTACCCAAGAGGGGAGAAAAATCACATACTGTAAGATTTTTTTAAATTTTTACAAAATTGTTAAAATGAAGCAAATTTTAAATGTGACATTCATTTTTAGTGACCTGTTACTTTATTTTGTTGAGGGATATTTTGCCAGTGAGAACAGATTGTAAACATTTTAAGTTAAGAAATCTTGAAATTTCCTTTAGAATATTTATGAAGTTGTCAATAAACCTGTTCTTTTAAGATCCTCTGACCTTTTGATATTTTTATTTTAATTGTGCCATGGACCATTTGTAAGGAAATAGATTTACTTTTGTTGCTTATAAGTAGAAGTTGTAGCATCATGACTTTGAGGTCTGTGGTTTTATTTGTAAACTTGCAATTGTTATTTTTGCAAGGGCAAATGTATATCTTTATTAAATAAAGTACAATAATGGTGAATGTACCAAAATGCTATCACTTAATTCTATGAGAGATCTGCATTTTAATCTATAGTTTAATAGTTTTAATATTTATTAGATATTCATATGTTGATCATAGATCAAACTTGTTGCTGTTTATACAGATAATTGTAGAATGCTCATGAAATATCTGAGGATCGGTGGAATACTTCTGTAGTTAAACTGGGGAACCTTGTTCAGCTGATTTAAGATACTGATGCCCATTTAGAAGTAAATTTCTGCAAGTATGCATAGGTGAACTTACACAGACTTTGTTTCAGGCAAATGTCAGTTCTAATAGTAACTGATTCAGATGTTGATTTTTAAAAGGCCTATTTTAGGCACAATTTCTTAACACACATCAGCAAAGTCATATTAAAAGATCTGAAGATCAAGACCTCAGTGATTAAAAATATTTTTTTTTTTTTGGCCTTGAGCAGATTGATTGATTACCTGTTAGACTCTAGCCCCTGAACCCAACACACAAAAAGAATTTGAAGTGTTGGTCAGGAAGATGAGAATATTTATATAATACATTTTTTAGAACTTTTCCTTTTAAAAAGTAAAACCATCATATAACATTTTTTAAAATATCTTTTTTTTTTAAGTTAATTGGGGTGACATTTGTTAGTAAGGTTACATAGGTTTCAGGTGTAAAAATCTGTAATATATCATCTATATATCACATTGTGTGTTTTCAGTTCTGGAAATGTAGCAGAACAGAAATTAATGGAAATTGTAATGTTTTCAATGTTGACTATTAGATAAATTTAACTAATTCGGTTAGGGTTTCTTCTAACTACACCTGTCAGAAGTATGAACAGAGCAGTGAAATTGCCTATCAGAGTGCTATATCCCTTTTGCTTGGAAAGGCATTCCTGAAACCCTGTGCCAGAAGGTGTGACCTATTAAAACATGGAAGGCCAGTGTAGATAGGCATGTAATTATGCATTTTCACATTTGTAAAATCAGCAATTTTTCAAATAATTTAAATGTAATATACTAGTTTACTTATAAAGGTACTTGGGCAGAATCTAAAGCTGCTACAGTATTTGATTATGAGAAATGTAACTTGTGGTAAGGATGAAAATGCAACTTGTAGAACCAAAGGAAATAAAAATTTGGAGGAATGTTTCAAATTGTCTTCTGAACAGGAGTTTCTTAAATGCATTGGTTTTGATTAAATGAAGCTCAGTTCTCTTGAGATTTGTGCTAGTCATAAAATGAATGAATGCAAAAAACACCTTGTAATTTCTTTTGCAATTATTATAATTAGGGTTACTGGATTATTGGCCTAATAAGAATGCTAGGATGTATTGGTGAGAATACATATTTAATATTTCACATTAAAAAATCAGTACACTTCTTTCAGAATATTCTTTTATTTCAACTTGGAGCCTAGATTACTTTGCCAAATAAATGTATTATTTTCATAATGCAATAAAATATAAATTAGAAGAATATCTTGATGCGTGGAATTATTTTATGTGCTATAATAGTTCACACACACCACTTCACCCACCCCACTCATCTTAGGTGGTTCAGGATCCACAAGCATTTTCTAATCTATAGGGAGGAAAGGTTAATGCCTTATTTTATTACAGCTCTGTTTCTTATGTGATAACGGTATTTTTGCAGAGAGGGTGCATCTGAGTTGAATGGATGGTTGTTCTTTGCTGAGCAGCTCAAACCTGATATCTGACAAATTATACACCATGTAAAAATTTCTCTTGGCACAATTTGGCACTAAATTTGCACAGATCTATAATATTTAGAAGTCTCACTTTCAGACAACTACATGCTATGAAGTGTAGAATTGCCCTAAGTTGACAAGATGAATTCTGTTTTCAATTCTGGATTTTCGTTTCTTTATACCTAATTGCAGAGTAGGTAACAGTAGATAGTGTAACATCCTTGGCTCTGAAGTCAGAAGATAGTACTAATCATGTTTCTGAATTAAAATATTTTTTAATGTCCATTTCTCGTATTTAATCTCTAACTTATCCCCAGTTTATTTATTAAATGATATAGTTAGTACAGAGGTTTGGGTTAATGATTGGAAGATTGATTCTTCCACAGACTAGGCGTAAGGTGTGCAATCTAGCTACTTGCCTATGTAGAATGAAGAGTATACTGTTCCCTTGTGTTATGACAGTTTTAGAACAGACTTTCTAGTTTAAAATTAAGCATTAGAGTTTCTGGTCTTTGGATTTATTTGTAAACTTTCAAGGTTTTTCTTCCCAAAGGCAATTTCTTAAAAATAATGACATAAACTATAATACATATATAGTCATGGGATGTGGAGTATAGTGTGGGAATGGAGTCAATGGAATTGTAATATGTATGATATCAGGGGTGGGAGAGCAGTGGATGGGAGGGGGGGTTGTCACTTTGTGAGGGATGAAAAGGATAACTTGCACTGTTTTGTACACCTGAAAATAATAAAATTTTAAAATAATGACAAAGACAAATGTCAGCAATTCCCTGTGTCCTAGTCTGCAGAACAGTGGTTTATTCATTTTTATACCTCACAAGTAGCCCTGTGCTTGTCAAATGTTAACAGTCTAAATCAAGTGGTCTTTGTGGATACTGTCCACACAGTCCACTTTGGATTCCTAAGTTTTACCAATCGTGCGACTACTTTCTGCCCACTTCAAGGGTGCTGAGGTCATCTCTGAGGCCTTTCTTTGTTGCTAGGTTTGTGGAGTTGGGAGCAGTGCACACCCTATTGAATGTTCTTGACAGGAATTCCATGTGCAGTCAGACTGAATCACCAGAAAATGTGCATCCAAATAACAAAACTCCTGTGACTATAAGACCAGTTACCCTTGACCTACAGAAAGGGACAGTGACACACGCTCACCTAATAGGGGACAGGTGTTTCTATAGGTGCGAAATTGTGTCTTGAAATTTGCCAAGTTCTGCTTTAGATGTGGTATGATGAGACGATATTTGGTCAGTAATGGTTGCATCAAGAAATCTGCGGTTGAGTAGGCCTGCAAGTCTTTTAAGCAGCTTATAGTTGCTGAGAATTTGAAGGATAAATAATGTGGTATTTGGCTGTCTTGTTATTGTTTTCATTGCTTATGCTACAGAATGGTGATAGTGACAATTCCCATGTGCATGCAATCTCCCACTTTCAACCTGACTGGGTACCTAAAATTAAGTTATTTGGTTGGGATTCAGCATACAGTTTCTTGTATAAATTATTAGAAATGCAGCTAACTTTCAGGCCATTATACACAAACCTATTTAGTCCTAATGAGTGATTTAGTAGTTAAGCATTTAGAAATGTTTCTATTGGAAAATGTCGAGCAGTTCCTAATGTGGGTTTGTCAAAATGCCTCTTCCACAGTGTGATCATGCAAGTGAGAACTCCATAGACTGAGGTGTGTTGTGGGAATTAGCAGCTCACCAAATATGTCAGTTATTTTAAAGTCAGGTTATGGATGTAACACAAATTACTAAATCTTAATATTTGGTGATTCAGAATGCAGTAGAATTTGTAGTGCCTTGTGGTCATTATGATATTTTTGTATTGAATATTAAAAGTGTATTTAGAAGGCAGAGATAAATTTCCAATATATTGTATAGTTCCCTCTAAAAATTAATAGAGCACAGAAAGAATTCCAGGTGTTTGAGTGTTCAGTTTGTATTCTATGTAATGCATTTATGGTTATCAAATTTCATTTATTCCAACAAATGGAGGAAGGAGAGGTACACATGACATACAGATGTAAAAAAATATTTGTCTCTTATTAGGTGGCAACTTGTATTGAGTGACTATGTATTGGGTACTAAAAGAGTAGAGTTATGACCTTTGAAGAATTCAGTCTCCTTAAGGGAACAGTATGCAATGCAGGTTTTTAACGGTGGCTTGTGACTTGAAGAGATGCACAAGAGAGACACATTAGTGCACTTGTGACAGTCTGGAAAGTCTTCTTAGATGTGGGATTCAGCTTAATCTTGAGAGATGAGCATGACAGGGAGGTAGATGCATTAATGGGCAGAGAGACATGGTGAGTTGAAACGATAAGAGTTGAATCATAGCTTCACCATCCTCAACTGATGCATGTCGGGTAAGTTACAGTATTTCTTTCAGCTTTGTTTTCTAAAATAATATATCTGCCTGGTAGGATTGTTGGGAACATCCCAAGTAATTATGGGTATAAAGCTAGGTGTAGTCCAGGGCCTGACATTTCTTAACAAGAAACATGAAGGGGAAAATGTGTATTGTTCCTGGGGAATGCAACAGTTTTACTGGAATCAAAGTCGAAGTCGTTTCAATCCTAGTCAATACCAGGATAATCATAGCAAGCACTAATTGAGTACCTACTTTATGCTCCACATTTTTTCTTTTTAGGTTAGCCATCCTGCCACCTGTTGGCAGCTCAGCAGCAGCTCAGCTTGGGCGGGGAATCAAACCAGCGACCCTGTTGCTCATAGCTCACACTCTTGAGTGAGCTTTTAACCAACTGAGTCACTCGGCCGGCCCTCCATATTTTTTTTTTTTGCACATGTCATGTATTACCTCATTTAACCTTTCCATCAACTTGATGTGATTAATATCCCAATTTTATAGATGAGATATTTGAGGTGAAGAAAGGCAACTTGCCTTGGGACTCTGAAAGTGGAAGGTCAGAATGAGAATCAGGACTCTGACTCCAAAGCCCAATGGTTTTTATCCATTATGCTTAGGTACTGTCTAGTCTTGGAAGATATATTAGGGCGAGCGCAGCAGAAAGGAAGCCATTCCAGGTATCTGAATGTTCTCCAAGTGTTTAGACTTGCATATATTCAGGTACATCAGAAAGGTTCATCAATCAGGAACCCAAGTTCTCAGTTTCACTCTCATGTACTTCACCATCTAGCTACACTTTTTTGTATCAGCCATGTTTTTCCAGCTATACATTTGTGTACATGATCTATTTTTAACATTTATTTTAAAAACCTGACCAAAAATCAAATAGAACAAAACAGTATATACCAGACTTTCTGTCTTACTACCCTTGCTTCCAGATCCCTCAGTTAACAGCTTTTCCTTCAACCACCAGGCAAGTACTCTTACCAGCGGGGCATAGTGCTTGAGAGCAAGGATTCTGGGGCCAGATTTCCTGGGTTTGAATCCCAGCTCTGCCATTTGCTGGCTTTATGATCTGTCTGTAAGATAAGATATTTACTTCATGGGGCTGTTAGTAGAATTAACCACTAGAAAAGGGTCTGGCCTATAGCAAGCACTACATGCATATGCGTTAAAAATTAGCATTTTAAAAGAAATTTACTATCCAAAGAAAACTATACCGTTGTAAGCACAAAGTGTTCATCACCTCACTCCTTGTCCCTTGACTTTCCTTTCAATAGTGAATCCACATTACATAGTGAAATCCACCTTGCCTTTTTATCCTTCCCTATTTGATATATTTTTGTGATATTTCATCAGTACCTAGAAAGCTGCCCTAGTCATTTGAACAGAGTATTTCAGTGTATAGATTAACCATAATTTATTTAACCAGCTGCTGACACCCCACTGGGGGGAAAAACTAAAGAAGCCATTGAACTTTAAGTATCCCTTAGAGAATTAAGTAATGTATGAAATAGACACCCTTTCCCCAGGGGATGTGGAGGAGAGGATGTGGAATTATCTGCAGGCAAACCCCATACTGGATTTCAAGCCATCTAAAATTGGAAGATACACCATTATTTTATGCACAGTAAGAAAATAAGTGACCTATTGAAATGTGACACAACCTTAATCCTGTGACAAGGCCAGTCACAGAAGTCTGGCTTCACATTTTTATCTCCTAATTTTGAAATTTCTCTGTTGTCTGTACTTCTTTGTCTTGTGATAGTTGATCCTGCAATGAAAACAGGGTTCCACCTCTTGATGGGTACTTCCAGCCTTCTGTATCTGAGGGTTCCACATCCATGGATTCAACCAACCTTGGGTTGAAAATATTCTTTAAAAAAAAATGTTAACAGGAGGATCCAAGATGGTGGAGTAAGTGCTGTGCTTGCCTCTTCCAGTGACCACATTAAAATTTAAACTACCAAATTATAGAACAATCAACCTGGAGAACCATCTGAAGTCTAGCTGAACAGGTTTTAGAACATGAAGAGGAGGCCACGTCAAGACTGGTAGGAGGGATGGAGCTGCGAAACAGGCTGGCCCCACACCTCCATTTGGCAATTGAGAATTGGGAGAGCCTTCCTGGCTGTGGTGATACCACCCCGAGGAGGGAGGGTCCCTAGCTCTGAGTACTGGTGCTGGGAAGAGGAGCTCCCACAACAGCTGGCTGTGAAAAACAATGGAAATTCCAACAGTCTGGGTGGGACAGAAGGCTGCAAGAAACTCAGATGCCCTCTTAATGGACCTGCAAGCACTTGTCTGCTTGCAGGCACTCACCCTGGACTATGGAGGAGGGACAGTGACTCAGAAAGCATAAGAGATATTGGGAGAGACAGTTTTGTGGCTGCAGGGCAAGGACTGGAGAGACAGTGACCATTTTTCTTGTGAAGAATCCCATGCAGCCAGCAGGAGGGCGCCATCTTTTCTGTGTTAAACCCTGCCCCACATGGCCAAATCTGAATCTGAATTGGCCTAGTGAGCTCCTCTTGCTCCACTCTGGTGACTCTCAGTGACCCCACCTCACCCAACTTGCACAATGCCAGAGGCAATTTCTCCGTGAGCAGACAGCCTCACTCACATTGCACTTTTTCTGGGACAACTACCCAGGGTCCTGTGTTCCCAGGCAGCTGGTGGCTGGCCTTGGTGTGATCTGAGACTTGATAAGTAGCTTCAGGCTCAACACTGGCACCAAACCAGAATCTACATTAACCTAGTGAAACCACTCATCCCACCCTGGTGACTTCATGAGGCCCTGCCTCAGCCGTATCACATAATCACAAGTCTTTATCAGTGGCTGAGCTATATGGGATCCGGCAGGCAGCAGCAGCATTGGGTTGTTGAGAGCATTTTGTGGAGCTACTACCCCAGGCCTGGTACTGGTGGTAGTTATTCTCGGTTTACAGCATGGCCTCTTCCACACACCTCCTGGATTAGCACAGACACTGCCCAACTGTGGATCACTAGTTTTTACTAGGTAGTCCTCAGCTAGTTACAGGCAGTAGGGTGACCTGGACCTGCACCAGAGTCTCTCCAAAGGGGCTGCAAACCAAAATACTTGAAAGTTGGCCTCAGACCACAGCAGAGCACCACACAATTAGTTCTTCTAGAGGCACACATAAAGAGCAACCTCAACAGGCACCAGAGCCTACCAGGGCAAATTCTGCTCTGAGGGGTAAGTCCCCTACACAAGAGCCCTTAAACTGGACGTGGCCAAACCCCACAGCCAGTCAATGTGAGGGTAAATCCTAACCACTGACATGCCAATAGCAATCAAGGCTCAGCTATAACAGGAAGTCGCACACCACTGACACACAAAACAATCCTGGAGCACCCAATGAAGGTGACCAGGAAGACTATGCCACTGGGCCCCAGAGCGCACCTACTAGATAAGTCCACCCAGCAAAGACTAGGAGACATAGCACATCTACCTAATAATAGAAATAACCACAGAGAGGCAGCCAAAATGAGGAAACAAGGAAATGCATCAAAATGAAAGAACAGAAGAAAACTGTGGAAATAAATTAATTAGTTAATTAAATGGAGGCAAACAACCTATCAGATGCAGAGTTCAAAACAGTAGTTATAAGGATGCTCAACGAAGTTAGGGGAAGAATAGATGAACTCAGTGAGAACTTCAGCAAAGAAATAGAAAACAAAAAAGTACATAGAAACCATAAAAAAGTCAGAAATGAAGAATACAATAACTAAGATGAAGAATGCATAAGAAAGTATCACCAGCAGGCTACATGAAGCAGAGATCACATCACTGATTTGGAAGAGAAGGTAGCAGAAAACACCTAATTGAAACAACAAAAATTTTTTTTTAATGAGGATAGTTTAAGAGACCTCTGGGACAACATCAAGCGTAATAACCTTTGCATCACAGGGGTACCAGAGACAGAGAAAGCAAGGAATTGAGACTCTATTTGAAAAAACAATGATGGAAACTTCCCTAACCTGGCAGAGAAAATAGGCATACAAGTCCAGGAAGAACAGAGTACCAAAAATGATGAATCCAAAGAGACCCACGCCAAGACACATTATAATTCAAATGCCAAAGGTTAGAGACAAAGAATCCTAAAAGCAGCAAGAGAAAGGCAACTAGTTACTTAAAAGAGAGCTACCATAAGACTGTGAGCTGATTTCTGAATGGAAATTTTGCAGGCAAAAATGGATTGGCACAAAATATTCAGTGATGAAAAGCAAGGACCTACAAACAAGGCTACTCTACTCAGCACGGCTATCATTTAAAATTGAAAGATAAAGAGCTTCCCAGACACGAAAAAGCTAAAGGAGTTCATTACCACCGAATTGGTATTATAAGAAATGTTAAAGGGACTTCTTTAAGAAGAATGGGGACGGAGGGGAAACATAAATATGAATAATGAAATGACAATAACTATCTACCTATCAATAATCAATTTAAATGTAAGTGGATTAAACGCTCCAATCAAAAGACATGCGGGGGTCGGCCACATGGCGCGATGGTTAAGAACTGGCTTAGGACACCAGAGGGCCCCGGTTCAGATCCCACATATGAGGGCCAGTGACACTGCCCTCCACAGCTAAGATGCTGAACAATAGCTCAACCTGGAGCTGGACTGCTGTGAGTCGCTGGTGACAGTGTAGGCTGCAGCCCCTGTGGCAGTGGGTTGCCATGGGCTACCGTGTGTAGCCAGCAGCCAGCGTGAGCGGCTGTCCAGAAGCCGGCGACTGATCTGCCTCGCCCGGGAAGAGCGCAGTGATGGTGCCAACTTGGGCCAGTGAAGCAACGTCCTCCACAACTAGACTGAAGAACAAAAGGACAGCAACTTGTCTGTTCCCCTTCCCCCAATTCCTCAATAAAAATCTTAAAAAAAAAAAAAAAGACATGTGGAACCTGAATGGATAAGTAAACAAGACCCATACATATGCTATCTACAGGAGAACTACTTCAGATTGAAAGACACACACAGAGTGAAAGTAAAGGGATGGGAAAAAGATTTCACACAAATGGAAACAAAAGAAAAGCTGAGGTAGCAATATTTATATGAGACAAAACACACTTTAAAACAAAGGCTATAATACGAGACAAAGGGACATAATGATAAAGGGATCAATTCAACAATAGAATATGACCATTTTTAACATTTATGCACCCAACATAAGAGCACTTAAATATATACAAAAAATATTTACTGACATAAATAGTGAGGTCAATAGTAATACAATCATGGGTACGGGGATTTAACACCCCATTGACACTGATGGACAGATCTAACAGACAGAAAACCAACAACAAAACTGGTGTTAAATGTCACACTATCAGATGGATTTAATTGATATTTTTAGAGTGTTTCACCCCAAAGCAGCAGAATATATGTTCTTTTCAAGGGCACATAGAACATTTTCCAAGATAGATCACATGTTAGGCCACAAAACAAGTCTCAGTAAAAATAAGAAGATTGAAGTAATATCAAGCCCTTTTTTCTGATCACAGTTGTATAAAACTAGAAATCAATTGCAAGAAAAGAACTGAAAAACACAATCATGTGGAAGCTAAGTAACATGCTCCTAATAATGGGCCAACAATGAGAACAAAAGAAATCAAAAGATACTTGAGACAAATGAAAATGAAAACACAACAACTCAAAATCTATGGGACACAGCAAAAGCAGTACTAAGAGGGAAATTTGTAGTAATACAACCCTACCTCAAAAAACAAGAAATATCTCAAATAAACAATCTAACCTTATGCTGAAGGGAAATAGAAAAAGAACAGCAAACGAAGCCCAACGTGAGTAAAATAAAGCAAATGATAAAGATCAGAGCAGAAATAAACAAAATTGATTCTACAAAAACAATACAGAAGGTCAATGAAACCAAGAGCTGCTTCTTTAAAAAAATAAAATTTAAAAACCTTTAACCAGACTCAAGGGGGAAAAAAGAGAGAACACAGATAAATAAAATCAGAAATGAAAGAAAAGTTACAGCTGACACCACAGAAATACAAAGGGTTATGAAAAAACACTATGAACAATTTTATGCCAACGAATTGGACTATCTGAAAGAAATTAATAAATTCACAGAAGCATACAATCTTCCAAGACTGAATCAAGAAGAAACAAAATCTGAACCCATCTATTACTACTAACAAAATCCCATCAGTAAGTAATCAAAAAACTCCCAACAAACAAAAGTCCTGGACCAGATGGCTTCAAAGGTGAATTTTACCAAACTTTCAAAGCAGTATTAACACATATCCTCAAACTATTTCAAAAAATTCAAGAGGAGGGGAGGCACCCAAACTCATTTTACAGAGCCAGCATTACCCTCATTCCAAAACCAAAGACATTGTAAAAAAAGAAAACTATAGGGTGATATCCCTGATGAACAAAGATGTAAAAATCCTCAAAAAAAATTAGCAAACTGAATTCAACAATGCATTTAAAAGATCATGCATCATGATCAAGTGGGATTTATCCCTGGGATGCAAAGTTGGTTCACTATATGCAAATCAATTAACATGTTACACTACATTAAAAAATGAAAGATAAAAATCTTATCATATCAATACATGTAGAAAAAGCATTTGACAAAATCCAGCATCCATTTATGATAAAAACTCTAAGCAAAGTGGGAATAGAGGAAACATACCACAACATAATAAAGACTGTATAATACAAACCCACAGCTGACATCATACTCAATGAGGAAAAGCACAAACACATTTTCCTGAATATCAGGAATGAGACAAGGATGCCCACTTCTACTATTTTATTCAATATAGTATTCGAAGTCCTAGCCACAGAATTCAGAAAAAAAATTTTTTTTAATGTATCCAAATTGGAAAGGAAAACGTAAAGCTGTCATTATGTGCAGCTGACATGATACTATATATAGGAAACCCAAAAGATTCCACCAAAAAACTATTAGAACTGATTATTGAATTCAGTAAACCAGCAGGATAAAAATTTAATATTCAGAATTTGTTTGCATTTTTATACACCAATAATGAACTGTCAGAGAAATTTGTACAATTGCATAAAAAATAAATAAAATAACTAGGAATAAATTTAACCAAGGAGGTAAAAGACGTGTACTCAGAAAACTATAAGACACTGAAGAAAGAGACTGGAAAAGATACAAATAAATGGAATATACCATGCTCATGGATAGGAAGAATTAACATTGTTATAATGTCTATACCACTCAAAGCAATCAATAGATTCAAAGCAATCTATCAAAATACCAATGGCATATTTCACAGAACTAGAACAAATAATGTTAAAATGTATATGGAACCACAAAACACCCTAAATAGCCACAGAAATCTTGAGAAAGAACAAATTTTGAGGTATCAAGCTACCTGGGATCAAACTATACTACAAGACAATAGTAATCAAAACAGCATGGTACTGGCATAAAAACAAACACATAGATCAATGGAATAGAACAGACAGCCCAGAAATAAACCCATGCCTATGAGGTCATTAATTTTTGACAAAAGAGGTGTGAATATACACCGGAGTGAAGACAGTCTATTCAATAAATGGTGTTGGAAAACTGGAGAGACACATGCAATAAAATGAAACTGGACTATCTTCTTACACTATATACAAGAATAAACTCAATGGATTAAAAACTTAAATGTAAGACCTAAAACCATAAAATTCCTAGAAGAAAACATAGGCTGTAAACTTTCTGACATTGCTCTTAGTGACATTTTTTTCTCATCTATGTCTTCAGGTAGGGAAACAAAGAAAAATATATAAATGGGAATACATCAAGCTAAAAACTTTTTGGAGGACATCAGGTCAAGATGATGGAGTAGTAAATGCTGTGTTTACCTCCTCTCAGGACCATATCAGAGTTACAACTAAACTACAGAACAACTATCATTGAGAATCACCTAAAATCTAGCTGAACCAAAGCCCTCCAACTAAGGATATGCAGAAGAAGTGACCTCAAGACTGGCAGAAAGGGCAGAGATGCAGAAGGGGCTGGTCCCACACCCGCGTGTGACCATTAAAAATCAGGAGGGAAAATTCAGCAGTGGAGGTTCCCCCCAGAGGAGCAAGGGGTCCCAGTCCCACATCAGGCTCCCCAGGCCAGGGTTCCAGTGCCTGGAAGGGAAGTCCCCATAACTTCTGGCTGTAAGAACCACCTGAGATTGTGGCTGGGTGAGATGAGGGCAGCTGGAGTCCCAGGCGCTTTTCTTAAAGGACTGGTGCATGGACTTACTCACTGATGGACTCGCTCACTCTGAACTCTAGCACTAAGGCAGCAGCTCGAAAGATGACAGAGACATAAGGGGAGGAACTGAGATGTCTGGCTTTAGGGCAAACCCTAGAGGGACAGCTTTCTCCCAGGCAGAGGAGCTGGCAGAAGCCATTGTTTCTTTATTGAGTCCTCCCCCTTCCCAGTGAGCAGACACAGGCAGCAGCCATATCTGAGTCTCCATCAATCTGGCTAACAGGATTCAATTGTCCTGGTGATTCCCTGAGACCCCGCCCAACCCAACTTTCAGGCCCAACCAAGCCAATTCCAGTGGCTTTTCTGTAAATGGTTTGCCTTGGCTCATGCTGTCGACTTTCCTAAAATCTCTCAAAGATTCACAAAACTCAAACAAATAGCATCTGGCTTTGGCATGTCAAGTACATCTTGCTGAACATCTCTAAGCCTGGCAATAGTCACAGTTGGCCTTGGTTCACAGCTTAGCCTCTCAAGGCACCTCCAAGCACAATGTGGGCAGTGCCATCTACAGATTGCTTTGTGGCTCATGACAAGTGGCCCTGGGAAGGGTACAAGTTGCAGCTGAACTTGGCCTGTGGTGGGGCCCCTTCCAGAATGCCCCAGGACTGGCATCCCTGGAGCCCAGCTTCAGACCCAGCTGGAGCATCACCCAGATACCTCTGGGGATCACACACAAAGGGCACACTGGAAAAGCACAAGAGCCTTGCTAAAGCAAGTCATGCTTCATAGGGTAAGCCCCTGCACAACAGCCTCTTAACTGTAATCACGACCAGTCCTCACAACCAATCAGCCTGAGGGTAAACCCTGCCATCGATGTGACAATGGCAATCAAGGCTCAACTATGACAGAAGGGTGCACACAACCCACACAAGGGACAGACCTGTAGCATCCAGCTCAAGTGATCAGGAAGACTGTGCCACTGTGCCCCACAGCACACATACTATATAAAGCCACTCTACTAAGACCAGGAAACATAGCAACCCTACCTAATACATAGAAACAAACAGAGAAAGGCAGCCAAAATGGGGAGACAAAGAAACATCTCAAATAAAAAAAGAGAATATACCTCTAGGAAAAAAAAACTAAACAAAATGGAGACAAGAAATCTACCAGATGCAGAGTTCACAGGCTATAAGGATGCTCAGTGATCTCATGGAGAACTTGAACAAAGATATAGGAAACATAAAAATGAAGCTAGAAAACATTAAAAAAAACTAGTCAGATATAAAGAATCAGTAGATTAGATGAAGCAGATGATCGAATCAGTGATTTAAAATATAAGGTAGAAGAAAACACCCAAATGGAACAGCAAAAAGAAAAAAGAATCCAAAAACATTAGGATAGTTTAAGGGGAACAACATCACGTGTACCAACATTCGCTTCATAGGGGTAACAGAAGGAGAAGAGAGGGAGAAAATTATTGAAAACCTATTTGAAGAGATAATGACTGAAAACTTCCCTAACCTGTCAAAGGAAAAAATAAAAAATTAAGCACAGAGAGTTCTAAATAAGATAAAAGCAAAGCAGTTCAAAACAAGATACAGCATAAAAATTGCCAAAGGTTAAAAACAAAGACAGGAATTTAAAAGCAGAAGAGAAAGCAGTTAGTTACCTGCAAGGGAACTCCCATAATACTGTCAGATGATTTCTCAACAGAAACTTTACAGGCCTAAAGAGATTGGCAGGAAATATTCAAAGTGGTATAAAGCAAGGATATATGACCAAGATTACTCTACCCAGCAAAGCTATCATTTAGAACTGAAGGACGGATAAAGAGCTTCCCAGACAAGCAAAAGCTAAAGGAGTTCATTAAAACCAAAACAGAATTAGAAGGAATATTAGAGGGACTTCTTTAAGACACACACACACACACACACACACACACACACACACACACACACAAAGAATAATAAAATGGCAATAACTACATATCTATCAACAGTTACTTTAAATGTAAGTGAATTAAATGTTATAATCAAAAGATATGGTGGCTGAATGGATAAGAAAATGAGACCCCCTAGGGATCATGTCACAGAAATGGCAGTGTGAGGAGTGCTTCTTGAAATCGTCCCTGAAATTTACAACAAATTGAACAGCTATAATTCAACAAACGACTCCCTGCGTAACACACAGGCATGCCTGAGAGACCTGAAATTGGAATCATCTAAAGATGGGCAAATTGGGCAAGAAGGGGAGGACAGAAGGGGGAAGTGCAGAGACACAGGCTGTGGGCTGCAGGATGCAGACCAGAGCTCTGATCTCCCTGCATCCAGAGAGCTCTATAGTTCACAGTCCTGCCTGAGCGTTCAACATATAACAAGGCTGGAACAAACAGTCACAGCAGAGATCTCGGACTAAGACTGAGGGAAGAAAGGTGGGAATGGTGGTTTAAGCTTTCACAGAAAATCAGAGGATGGAAGATATAGACACAGAGCCTAGCCAGCCTCTCCTTACCTTCCCAGAGCTTGCCTGACTCCCACCCTTTCAGTGCTAGAAGTGGACACCAGAAGAAACAGTAGCAGTGCTAGATAAAAAAAAAAACAAAAAACACCAGAATATTTACAGCTCTGAAACTACAGCCTCACAGCGACAGGTTCACAGCACAACTAATTCCAGCAAAAGGGAAGGAACTGTAGGGGCAAGGCAACTGTAAGCTGGTAGTTGCTAGTGCTCAGAGCCACCTCTCACAACCCACCCAGCCCCCACTCCCACCTATCTGGGCAGATCCCTATAGGGGTCAACAGAGCCGCTGAGACACACAGGCTCTGAATCTGGTTGCAGGAAGAGCTTTGGGACTTCAAAAGCTCTCCACAACCCAACACTGAGGTGGTGCCCTGAGACCCAGGTGATCTACTCACAGAGGAGAAGCGCATGTTTCAGGAAACTCTCCTCCTCTTGTTCCCCACCCCCCCATCATGTGAGAAGCTGGAACAGTGCAAAAGAAAATATAACGGTACAGTGGGACAGAAAATAAAAGGCTGCAGCGGGAGAGAATATAAAACATACCACCAACACCTACTGGAAAGCAAAAGAAAGACCTCTTCCTATCAACCTATTGCAGAACCCACTCCTGTGGATGCCAGAGAAGAGAAATAATAATTCATTAATTGTCATGAATAACCAAGGTAACAAGGCAGCTCAGAAATAAAATGAAAAGTCTCCAGAAAATGAACTCAAAGACATGAAAATATGTGACTTAAATGACAGAAAATTCAAGATTGCATTTCTAAGAAACCTCAATGAGATGCATGAAAACACAGATAGGCAGTTCAATGAACTCAGAAACACAATCAAAGGACAATATCAAGATTTAACCAAAAAGATTAAAATTTTAAAGCAGAACCAAATAGAATTTCTGGAGATTAAGAACTCAATAAAAGAAATGAAGAATGAAATAGCCAGCTTAGGTAATAGGGCTGACCACATGGAGGAAAGAATCAGTGACATTGAAGATAAAAATCTGGAAATGACACAGATGGAGGAAGAGAGAGATTTGAGAGTTAAAAGAAACAAAAGAACTCTACAAGAAATTTCTGATTCCATCAGAAAGAGCACCATAAGAATAATGGGTATACCAGAAAGAAAAGAAAGGGGGAAAGGAACAGAGATTATATTCAAAGAGTCGATGAGAACTTCCCAAACTCATGGAAAGAACTGGATCCTTGAATCCAAGAAGCAAATAAAACACCTAATTACCTCAATCCCAATAGGCCTTCTCCAAGGCACATTGTATTGAAGCTGTCAAAAATTAACAATAAAGAAAGAATCTTCAAGGCAGCCAGGGAAAGAAGATGGTAACCTACTCATTGGATTATCATCAGATTTTTCAGCAGAAACTCTACAAGCCAGGAGGGAGTGGAATAAAAATTTCAAAATAGGGCCGGCCGAGTGGCACGATGGTTAAGAACTGGCTTGGGACGCCAGAGGGCCCCAGTTCGGATCCCACATATGAGGGCCAGTGACATTG
>NW_017732033.1:853153-863574 GCF_001890085.2 Hipposideros armiger
CTACCGTATGTAGCCAGCAGCCAGCGTGAGCGGCCAGCAGCCACAGTGAGCGGCCGTCCAGAAGCCGGCGACTGATCTGCCTCTCCTGGGAAGAGCACAATGATGGTGCCAACTTGGGCCAGTGAAGCAACGTCCTCCAAAACTAGACTGAAGAACAAAACGACAACAACTTGTCTGTTCCCCTCCCCCCAATTCCCCAATAAAAAAATCTTTTAAAAAAATTTCAAAATATTAAAATAGAGAAGTTATGAGTCAAGGATAATATACCCAGCAAAGATATCCTTTAGATATGAAGGAGGAATAAAGACCTTTGCAGACATACAGAAGCTGAGGGAATTTTCTAACATATGACCTGCATTACAAAAAATACTGAAGGAGGCTATTCTACCCGAAACAAAGAAGGAGAAAATACAAAACCATGAGTAGTATTATGAGCAGACAGACAGAAGTAGGAAATGGAAACCCCTACACCAAATAGGATACTATACACTTAAACATAACATACAGGGTAAAGAAGAAAAAAAAAACCATTTAAAAAAGGAAAAAGAAACTTGTGACTGCAGCACCGAAATCAACTCACTGCATGAATAGGGATAATCTGTGACAAAAAAACATAAAAGCAGAGAGAATAAAGGTCTGAACTGACAAAGGAGAATGGAGAGAGGAAGCATGCTGAAGAAAATGGAATAGTCTAAATATGAAGCTTTCTTTTACATATACTTAATGATAACCACTCAAATATATCCAGAATGAAATATATAACATAAAAAAAAGAAAACACAGGGGAAAATTATAGAATACCACCACACTGAAATAATAGACAGCAACAAAAAAGTTTTCTGTCCTACCAGAAAACAAAAGATGGAATGATAGGAAATCTTCATATATCAATAAACACCCTAAATGTAAATGGACTGAACTCACCAATAAAAAAGCACAGAGTAGCAGATTGGATCAAAAAACTAAACCCAACCATATACTGCCTCCAAGAGACACATCTCAGCTACAAGGACAAATAGAGACTCAAAGTGAAAGGGTGGAAATTGACACTCCAAGCAAATAGTATTCAGAGAAAAGCAAGTGTAACCACACTTATATCAGATGAAACAGACTTCAGGATAAAAACGGTAACAAGAGACAAAGATGGATGTTTCATAATGATAAAGGGGACTATACTACAAGAAGACATAACGATCATCAATATTTATGTCCCCAATAAGGGAGCACCAAAGTATACAAAACTACTACCAGAATTAAAGGGAGAAATAGACCAAAACACAATTATAGTAGAGGACCTAAATACATCATTGACAGCTATGGATAGATCATCCAAACAAAAAATAAAGAAAGAAATATCAGCCCTGACACATTAGATGAAATGGACATAATTGAACATTTATTGAGAACTTCATCTTAGAACATCAGACTATATATTCTTTTCTAGTGTACATGAAACATTCTCAAGGATAGACCATATATTGGGACACCGCACTAGCCTCAGCAAATTTAAGAAGATTGAAATCATCTCAAGCATATTCCCTGATCACAAGGCTTTGAAATTAGATATCAACTGCAAAAAGAAAGCAGGTAAACCCACAAATATGTAGAGATTAAACAACATGCTTTTAAGAAATAGATGAGAGATCAAAAGATACTAGAAACAAATGAGAATGAAAATACATCCTACCAAAATTATTGGGATGCAACGAAAGCAGTATTAAGAGGGAAATTTATATCATTACAGGCCTATCTCAAGAAAGAAGAAAAATACCAGGTAAACAACCTCACATTACACCTTAATAACTAGAAAAAGAAGAATAAATGAAATCCAAGTCAGCAGAATGAAGGAAATAATAAAAATCAGAGCAGAACTAAATTAAATAGAGCACAAAAAGAAAATAGAAAAAAATTAATGCAACAAAGAGCTGGCTCTTTGCAAAGATTAATAAAATTGACAAACCCTTGACTAGACTCACTAAGATAAAAAGAGAAAATAAACAAAATCAGAAATAAAAGAGGAGAAGTTATCACGGATGCCACAGAAATACAAAGAATCATCCAACAATAATATGAAGGACTATATGTCACCAAGTTCAATAACCTAGCAGAAATGGAGAAGTTCTTAGGAACATATAGCCTTCTTACACGGAATCACAAAGAGCTGGAAAATCTGAATAGATTAATCAACAGTAAGGAAATTGGGTCAGTCATCTGAAACCTTCCCAAAAGCAAAGGTCCAGATCCAGATGGCTTCACTAGTGAATTCTACAAAACGTTCAAAGATGATCTAATATCTGTCCTACTCAAACTATTCCAAAAAATTGAAGAAGTGACTATACTCTCCAACTCATTTTATGAGGCCAACATTACCTGATACCAAAACCTGATAAGGATAACACACACAAAAAGAAAATTACAGACCAATATCTCTGATAAATACAGATGCAAAGATCCTAAACAAAATTCTAGCAAATGAAACGAAACAATGCATTAAAAAGATTATACATTGCAATCAAGTGGGGTTCATTCTAGGGGTCCAAGAATGGTTCAACATATGCAAATCGATCTATGTATACACCACAAAAACAAAATAAAGAACAAAATTATATGATTATATTAATAGATGCAGAAAAAGCATTTGACAAGATACAATATCCATTTATAATGAAAACACTTAATATTGGGTTGTCGGAAATGTCATGATGTATTTTTTGTTTTTCATTGCAAAAATATGTCATGACTTTTCCGACAACCTAATAAAATTGGTATAATAAGAAAATACCTTAACATAATAAAGGTCATATATGACAAACCCTCAGCTAATCTCATAATGAATGGTGGAAAACTGAAGCCCTTCACTCTATGTTCAGGAACAAGACAGGGTTGTCCCCTATCACCACTGCTTTTCAACATAGTATTGGAAAGCCTAGCCAGAACAATCAGGCAAGGGAAAGAAATAAGGTAATCTGAATTGGGAATTAAGAAATTGTCACTTTTTGTAGATGCTATATGTAGAAAACCCTGAAAACTCCACCAAAAGGCTAATAGAAACAATAAATTAATGCAGTAAAGTTGCCGAATACAAAATCAACATACGAAAACCCATTGCATTTCTATATACTAACAATGAAATCTGAGAAAAAGAAGTAAAAAAAAAATTCCTTTTGCAACAACAAAAAAAATTATATACCTAGAAATAAACTTACCCCAAATGTGAAGGACCTATGCACTGAAAATTATAAGACAGTTTTAAAGACATTGAAGAAGACACAAAAAATGGAAAGTCATTCCGTATTCATGGGTTGGAATAATCGACATAGTTAAAATGGCCATATTATCCAAAGCAACAGAAAGATTTAATGCAATCCCCATCAAAATCCCAATGGCATTTTTTAAAGAAATAGAACAAAAAATTCATTAGGTTTGTATGGAACCACAAAAGACCCCAAATACCCAAAGCATTCCTAAGGAAAAAAGAAAGAAAGAAAGAAAGAAAGCCGCGGGTATCCCACTCCCTGACTTCAGTTTGTACTATAGAGCAACAATACACAAAACAGCATGGTATTGGCAGAAAAACAGACACAGAAACCAATGGAATAGCATCAAAACCCCAGAAATAAACCCACATAAATATGCACAGATAATTTTCGACAAAGAAGAAAAGACAACCTCTTCAATAAATGGTGCTGGGAGAATTGGAAAGCCACATGCAAAATAATGAATCTAGACTGCTATCTGTCACCATGTACGAAAATTAACTCAAAATGGATTAAAGACCTAAACATAAGACCTGAGAAAATAAATTGCATAGAAGAAAACATAGGTACTTAACTTGTAAACCTTGGATTCAAAGTGAATTTTACGAATTTTATTTCAAAGGCAAGAGAAGTAAAAGCTAAAATAAATGAATGGGCATATATCAAACTAAAAAGCATCTGCACAAAAAAAGAAACCGTCAACAAAATAAAGAGGCCACAAACCAAATGGGAGAAAATATTTGCAAATGATAAGGAACTACTATCGAAAATATACAAAAAACTCATACAACTAAACAACAAAAAACAAACAATCCAATTAAAAAATGGGCAAGAACATGAATAAACATTTCTCCAAAGAAGACATACAAATGACCAATAGACTTATGAAAAGATGCTCTACATAACTAATAATCAGAAAAATGCAAATAAAAACCACAATGAGATATCACCTCACACCGGTTAGAATGGCTATCATCAACAAGACAAAATAGGGCCGGCCGAGTGGCGCGATGGTTAAGAACTCGCTTGGGATGCCAGAGGGCCCCGGTTCGGATCCCACATATGAGGGCCAGTGACACTGCCCTCTACAGCTAAGATGCTGAACAACAGCTCAACCTGGAGCTGGGCTGCCGTGAGTCGCCGGCGACAGCGTAGGCTGCACTCCCTGTGGCAGTGGGTTGCCATGGGCTACCGTATGTAGCCAGCAGCCAGCGTGAGCGGCCAGCAGCCGCAATGAGCGGCCGTCCAGAAGCCTGCGACTGATCTGCCTCGCCAGAGAAGAGCGCAATGATGGTACCAACTTTGGCCAGTGAAGCAACATCCTCCACAACTAGATTGAAGAACAAAAGGACAGCAACTTGTCTGTTCCCCTTCCCCCAATTCCCCAGCACTGTTCCCATCCCCCCAATTCCCCAATAAAAATCTAAAAAAAAAAAAAAAAAACCAAGACAAAATAATAAAAAGTGTTGGAGGGGCTGTGGAGAAAAAAAAACCCTCATACACTGTTGGTGGGAATGCAAATTGGTACAGCTACTATGGAAGGCAGTGTGGAGGTTCTTCAAAAAATTAAGAATAGAATTACCATCTGACCCAGCAATCCTTCTTCTGGGTATCTATCAAAAAATCTGAAAACATTTATTCATAAAGATAAATGTGCTCTGATGTTCATTGCAACTTTATTTACAGTGGTCAAGACATGAAAATAACCAAAGTGTCTTTCGATAGATGATTGGATAAAGAATATGTAGTATATATACACACAATGGAATGCTACTCTGCCATAAGAAAAGATGAAATAGTGCCATTTGCAACAACATCTATGTATCGTGAAATTATTATGTTAAGCAAATAAGTCACACAGAAAAGGTCGACAGCCATATGATTTCACTTATGTGTTGTGTATAAAACTGAAAGCAACAACAACAAAAAATAAGACAAACACATAAAGAAACAGAATCTCATAGACACAGACAATAGTTTAGTGCTTACCAGAAGGTAAGAGGGGAGAGGGTGGTAGCTGACAGTAAATGGGGTCAAATATATGGTGATGGAAGGATAACTGACTCTGAGTGGTGAACACACATTGTGATATATAGATGATGTATTACAGAATTGCACACTTGAAATTTATGTTATTTTACTAATTACTGTCACCCCAATAAATTTTAATTAAAAAAAGAAAGAAAACAAGACCCATACAAATGCTGCCTACACGAGAGAGATTCCACTGAGAAACTGAACATAAAGGGGTGGGGAAAAGATATTTTATGAAAACAAATAAAAAAGAGCTGGGGTCACAATGCTTACACCAGAAAAAAATGGAATTTAAAACAAAGACTATAACAGGAGACAAAGAAGGCCCCACTTCTGGGTATTTATCCAAATATGCCCCAAACGCTACCTTGAAAGGCTGTGTGCATTCATATCTTCACTGCATCATTGTTTACAATGGTCAAGATGTGGAGGCAGCATAGATGTCCATTGATGTGTGAATGGATAAAGAATGGGTGGTACATATATACAATGAAAGATTACATGGCCATGGGAGGAAATGGGTTCTTGCCGTCTGTGGTATCATGGATGGACCTGGAGGGTATTGAGCTGAGTGGAGTATGTCAGACAGAGAAAGACAGATGCAATGTGATTTTGCTTATATGTGGAATCTAAACAACAAAATAAAGAAATAAACAACAAAAACAGACTCAAAGACACAACAAAACATTTTGATGATTGCCACATAGAAGGGGTGTTGGGGAGCTGAAAAGGGGGAAGAGATTAAGAAGTACAAATTGGTAGTTACAAAATAGTCATGAGCATATAAAATCTATGGGACACAACAAAAGCAGCTGTAAGAGAGAAATTCATGGCAATGCAGTCCTACCTCAAGAAACAAGAACAATCTCAAATCAACAGTCTATCTTTATACCTAAGGGAACTGGAAATAAAGCCCAAAGTGAGCACAAGGAAGGAAACAATAAAGATCAGAGCAGAAATAAATGGAAGAGACAAAAAATTACAAAAGATCAATGAAACCAAATCTGGTTTTTTGAAAAGATTAAAAAAAATTGACAAACCTGTAATTAGACTCATTATGAAAAAAAATGAGGGGGGATCCAAACAAATAAAATCAGAAATGAAAGAGGAGAAGTGAAAACTGACACCACAAAAATACAATAATTTAAAGAAAATACTATGAGCTAACAAATTGGAAAATCTGGAAGAAACGGATAAATTCTTAGAAGCATACAATCTTCCAAGGCTGAATCAAGAAGAAACAGAAAACCTAAACAGCCAATTACTACCAATGAGATCGAACCCATAATCAACAAGCTCTCAACAAACAAAAGTCCTGGACTAGGTGAATTTTACCAAACATTCAAAACAAATTTTCCTATTTCCTCAAGCTATTCCAAAAATTCTAAGAGAAGGGGAGGTTCACAAGCTCATTTTATAAGGCCACCATCACCTGGATTCCAAAACCTAACAAAGACATTACAAAAAAGAAAAAATAATAATAAAAGGAAACTATAGGCCAATATCCCTAATGAACATAGATACAAAAATTCTCAACAAAATATTAGCAAACTGAACTCAACAATACATTAAAAATATCATACACCACAATCAAAGGGGAATCATTCCTGGTATGCAAGTTTGGTTCAATATCTGCAAATTAATTAAGTGGTACACCACATAAACAAAAATAAAAATAAAAGTTATGTGGTCATATCAATAGATGTAAAAAAAGCTTTTGACAAAATCCAGCACTGATTTATGACAAAAACTCTCAGCAACATGGGAATAGAGGGAACATATCTCAACATAATAAATGCCATATATGACAAACCCACACCTAACATCATACTCTACAGAAAAAAGCAAAAAGTGTTTTCCTTAAGATCAGGAAAAGGACAAGGATGCCTACTTTCACCACTTTCATTCAACATAGTGCTGAAAGTTCTAGCACCAGAAATCAGGCCAGAAAAGAAATAAGTCATCCAAATGGGAAAGGAAAAAGTAAAATTGTCATTATTTGCAAATGACATGATAGTATATAGAGAGAACCCCAAAGATTTCACCCAAAACTTTTAGAACTGATAAATAAATATAGTAAAGTAGAAGGATACGCAGAGATTGGTTGCATTTTTATAAACCAATAACAATCAGAATAAAAAATTAAGAAAACAATCCCATTTATAATTGCATCAAAAAAATAAAATACTTAGAAATAAATTTAACCAAGGAAGTAAAAGACCTGTACTCAGAAAATTATAAGACATTAACTAGAGAAATTTAAAAAGATACAAATAAAAGGAAACATATACCATGCTCATGGATAGGAAGAATTAATATCGTTAAAATGTCCGTACTACTGAAATCAATCTATATGTTCAGTGCAATCTCTAGCAAAATACAAATGCCATTTTTCACGGAACTAGAACAAATAATCCTGAATTTTATATGGAACCATGAAAAACTCTGAATAGCCACGGCAATTCTTTGAAATAAGAACAAAGCTGGAGGTATCACACTATCTGATATCAAATTATACTACAAGGATATAGTAATCAAAACAGCACGGTATTGGCATATAAACAGACACACAGATCAATGGAAAAGAATAGACATCCCAGAAATAAATCCATGCCTATATGGTCATTTAATCTATGACAAAGGAGGCAAGAATTTACATTGTGGTAAAGACAGTCTGTTTAATAAGTTGTGCTGGGAAAACTGGACAAATATATGGAAAAAGAAAAAGAAACTTGAACATCTTCTTATGCCACATACAAGAATAAACTCAAAATAAATTAAAGACTTAACTGTAAAACCAGAAACCATATAACTCCTTGAAGAAAATATAGGAAGTAATATTTTTACTGATATTTTTACTGATTTTCCTTAAGCAAGGGAAACAAAAGAAAACATAAACAAATTGGACTACATCAAATTAAATTTTTTTTTCACAACAAAGAAAACCATCCACAAAGCAAAAAGACATCCTCCTGAATGGGAGAAAATATTTGCTAAGTAGTTAATATTCCAAATTTTTTTTTTTAATTATACAACTCAACACCAAAAATCAAACAATCCAATTAAAAAATGGACAGAGAACATGAATACACATTTCTCCAAAGAAGACACACAGATGGCCAATAGACATATGAAAACATGCTCAATATCACTAATGAGCAGAGAAATGCAAATTAACACCAAAATGAGATAGCACCTCACACCTGTCGGAATCGCTATTATCAATAAATCAAGGGCCGGGCGAGTGGCGCGATGGTTAAGAACTCGCTTGGGATGCCAGAGGGCCCCAGTTCGGATCCCACATATGAGGGCCAGTGACACTGCCCTCCACAGCTAAGATGCTGAACAACAGCTCAACCTGGAGCTGGGCTGCCATGAGTCGCCGGCGACGGCGTGGGCTGCAGTCCCTGTGGCAGTGGATTGCCATGGGCTACCGTGTGTGGCCAGCAGCCAGCATGAGCGGCCAGCAGCCGCAGTGAGCGGCCGTCCAGAAGCCGGCGACTGATCTGCCTCGCCAGAGAAGAGCGCAATGATGGTGCCAACTTGGGCCAGTGAAGCAACATCCTCCACAACTATATTGAAGAACAAAACGACAGCAACTTGTCTGTTCCCCTTTCCCCAATTTCCCAGCACTGCTCCCATCCCCCCAATTCCCCAATAAAAAAAATATTTAAAAAAAAATCAACCAACAAGTGCTGGATGTGGAGAAGAGGAAACCCTCATGCACTGCTGGTGGGATTGCAAACTGATGGAGTCACCATAGAAAACAGTTTGGTGGTCCCACAAAAAATTAAAATTAGAACTACCTTGTGATCCAGCAATTCCACTCTTGGTTATTTATTCAAAGAAATTCAAAACACTAATTTGAGTAGACATATGCACCCCTATGTTCATTGCAGCACCTTTTGTATAATAGCCAAGATATGGAAACAACACAAGTGCCCATCAATAGATGATTGGATAAAATTGTGGCACATATATAATGGAATATTACTCAGCCATTAAAAAAAATGAAATTATAATTTGCAACAACATGGATGGACCTAGAATATGTTATGCTAAGTAAAATAAGCCAGACTAAGAAAGACAAATACCACATGTTCTCACTTATATGTAGAATGTAAAGAACAGAACAAATGAAAAAACAAAACAAAGAGACCCATAGATACAAAAAACAAACTGATGGTTGTCAGAGGTGAGGAGGTTTGGGGAGCTGGGTGAAAAAGGTGAAGGAATTAAGAAATACAAATTGGTAGTTAAAAATAGTCACGGAGATGTAAAGTACAGCGTAGAGAATATAGTCAAGAATGTTGTAACATGTATAGTGTCAAGTGGGTTCCAGACTAACTGAATGGATCAATGCATAAGTTATATAAATGTATAACCACTATGCTGCACACTGAAACTAATATAAAATAATATTGAATGCAAAAAAAGTTATTTCACTTGGTCATTTAAAAATATTTTTATTGAACAATGTCCCACACTTATCAATTAACATAATATTTCATGGTGCGTATGTAATGCCTCTTTA
This sequence comes from Hipposideros armiger, assembly GCF_001890085.2. Lineage (NCBI taxonomy): Eukaryota > Metazoa > Chordata > Mammalia > Chiroptera > Hipposideridae > Hipposideros > Hipposideros armiger. The sequence goes on from NW_017732033.1 coordinate 862,979, forward strand.
TCCAATCGTCTGTTGGGAATGTAAGTTGCTTCTATATTTGGGATTATAAATAACACTACAATGAACATAGGGATGCATATATCTTTTCAAATAAATATTTTGGATTTCTTTGAATAAATACCCAGAAGTTGAATTGCTGGGTTAGATTTTTCTATTTTTAATTTTTTGAGGAACCTCCATACTGTTTTCCATAGTGGCTACACCAATTCACAACCCACCAACAGTGCTGGAGAGTTCTCTTTTCTCCACATCCTTGCCAACACTTGTTGTTTGTTGATTTATTGATGACAACCATTCTGACAGGTGTGAAGCACTATCTCATTTTCATATGCATATCTCATTTTAATTTGCATATCTCTGATGATTAGTGACATTGAGCATATTTTCATGTCTATTGGCCATATATATGTCCTTTGGAGAAATATCTATTCAGGTCTACTGTCCATTTTTTTTTTAAAGATTTTTATTGGGCAATTGGGGGATGGGAACAGTGCTGGGGAATTAGAGGAAGGGGAACAGAAAAGTTGCTGTCGTTTTGTTCTTCAGTCTAGTTGTGGAGGACGTTGCTTCACTGGCCCAAGTTGGCACCATCATTG
>NW_017732033.1:863733-875275 GCF_001890085.2 Hipposideros armiger
GGCGACCCACGGCAACCCAGCTCCAGGTTGAGCTGTTGTTCAGCATCTTAGCTGTGGAGGGCAGTGTCACTGGCCCTCATATGTGGGATCTGAACCGCGGCCCTCTGGCGTCCCAAGCCAGTTCTTAACCATCGTGCCACTCGGCCGACCCTACTGTCCATTTTTTAATTGGATTGTTTAGGGTATTTTGGTGTTGAGTTGTGTAAGTTCTTTATAAATTTTGGATATGTCATTGGCAAACATCAAATGTATTATTGGCAAATATCTTCTCCCATTCAGTGGGCTTTTTGTTTGTTTTACTTATGGTTTCCTTTGCTGTACAAAACTTTTCAGTGTGACGTAGTCCCATTTTTTGTTTGTTTGTTTCCTTTGCCCAAAGAGATATATTAGAAAAAAATATTACTAAGACTAATGTCAGAGTTTGCTGCCTATGTTTTCTTCTAGGAGTTATATGGTTTTAGGCCTTACATTTAAGTTTTTAATCCATTTTGAGTTTATTCTTTTATGTGGTATAAGAAGGTAATAAGATAATCTAGTTTGTTTTTGGTTTTTTTTGCATGGATCTGTCCAGTTTTCCCAACAGCATTTATTGAATATACTGTCATTACCCAACTGCATATTCTTGCCTCCTTTGTCATAGATTAGTTGACTATACTTGTGGGTTTATTACTTGGCTCTCTGTTCAGTTCCATTGATCTATGTCTGTTTTTATGCCAATAGCATGTCATTTTGATTGCTATAGCTTTGTAGTAGTACTGTTTGAGATTAGAAAGCATGATATGTCCAATTTTGTTCTTTCTCAAAATTATTTTGCCTATTCTGAGTATTTTTTGGGTTCATGTAAATTTTAGGATTATTTTTCTCATTCTTTGAAAAATGCCACTGGTATTTTGATAGAGACTGCAGTAATCTATAGGTCATTTAGGGTAATATAGACATTTTAATGGTGTTAAATTTTCCTATCCATAAGCATGAAATATGCTTCCATTTATTTGTATCTTCTTCAATTTGTTTTTTTAATGTCTTATAATTTTCTGAGTACATGTCTTTTACCTTCTGGGTTAAATTTATTCCTAGGTATTATATTATTTTTCTTTGATGCAGTTGTAAATAAGTATGTTTTCTTAATTTCTCATTCTGATAGTTTGTTATTGGTGTATAAAAATGCAACCTATTTCTGAATAATGATTTTGCATCATGCTATTTTATTAAATTCATATATCAGTTCTAAGAGTTTTTTAATGGATTGTTTAGGGTTCTCTATATAGTGTCATGTCATGAGCAAATTATGACTGTTTTCTTTCCAATTTTGATGCCTACAATTTTTTTGTCTGATTGCTGTGGCTAGATTTCCAATACTATGTTGAATAAAAGTAGTGAAAGTGGATATTTTTGTCTTCTTCTTGATCTTAAGGAAAATGTTTTTCACTTTTCACCTATGAGTATGATATTAGCCATTGGTTTTTCATATAAGGCCTTTATTATTTTGAGATATGTTCTCTCTATTCCTACTTTTCTGGGAGTTTTTATCATAAATGGAAACTGACTTTGTCAAATGCATCTATTAATATGATCATATGATATTCACCCTTCATTTTGTTCATGTTTGTATCATGTTAATTGATTTGTGGGTATTGAACCAACCTTGCATCCTAGGAATAAATCCCACTTGATCATGGTGTATGATCTTTTTAATGTATTGCTGAATTTGGTTTGCTATTATTTTGAATGTCAGTTGTCATTTCTTCTCTTTCATTTTAGGTCAATATCCCTAATGAACATAGACACAAAAATCTTCAACAAAATATTAGTAAACCAAATTCAGCAATACATTAAAAAGATCATACACCATGACCAAGTGGGATTCATGTTATAAAAGGTTGGTTCAATATCCACAAATCAATTAATGTGAACATCACATTAACACAATTAAAAATAAAAATCATATAGTCATATCAATAGATACAGAAAAAGCATTTGACAAAATCAAAATCCAGCATCCATGTATTATAAAAACTCTGAGCAAAGTGAGACTAGAGGGATCATATCTCAACATAAAAAAGGCTATATATAATAAACCCACAGCTAACATCATACTAAATTGGGAAAAGCTAAAAGCATTCTCTTTAATATCAGGAACAAGACAAGGAAGCCCACTTTCACCACTTGTATTCAATATAGTTCTGGAAGTTCTAGCCACAGCAATCAGACAAGAAAAAAAAATAAAAGGCATCCAAATTGAAAAGGAGAAAGTAAAATTGTCATTATATGTAGATGACATGATACTATATAGAGAGAATCCCAAAGACAATACCAAAAAAATTATAACTCATAAATGAATTTAGTAAAGTAGCAGGACACAAAAGTAATATTCAGAAGTCAGTTGCATTTGTATACACCAATAACAATCTATCAGAAGGAGAAATTGATTTATTTATTAGGGTCTTCTCTCTTTTTTTCTTGATGAGTCTGGTTAAAGGTTTCTCAATTTTGCTTAACTTGTCAAAGAACCAGCTCTTGATTTTATTGATTTTTGTATTGTTTTTTGAAATTTTTTTTTAATTGGGGAATTGGGGGTGGAGAACAGTGCTGGGGAATTGGGGGAAGGGGAACAGACAAGTTGCTGTCCTTTTGTTCTTTAGTCTAGTTGTGGAGGACGTCGCTTCACTGGCCCATGTTGGTATTATCATTGCGCTCTTCCCAGGTAAGGCAGATCGGTCGCCGGCCTCTGGATGGCCATTCACGGTGGCTCTTGGCAGCTCACACTGGCTGCCGGCCACTCACGCTGGCTGCCAGCCATACACGGTAGCTTATGGCAGCCCACTGCAGCAGGGGCTGCAGCCTATGCCGTCGCCGGCAACTCATGGCAGCCCAGCTCCAGGTCGAGCTGTTGTTCACCATCTTAGCTATAGAGGGCAGTGTCACTGGCCCTCATGTGGGATTTGAACCGGCGCCCTGCTGCTCAGAGCTGGTGTCCCAAGCCAGCTCTTAACCAATGCGCCACTCGGCCGGCCCTGAAATCTATTTTTTAAATTTCCCCTCTGATCTTTATTATTTCCTTCCTTCTCACTTAGGGCTTTGCTTGCTGTTCTTTTTCTAGTTCCTTTAGGAGTAACATTGTCTTCTTTATTTGTGATTTTTCTTGTTTTTTGAGATAGGCTTTTATTGCTATGAATTTCCTTCTTAGGATTGATTTCACTGTTTCCCATAGATTTTGGATCATTGTGTTTTTATTTTAATTTGTCTCAAGGTATCATTTGATTTCTTCCTTTATCTCATTGTTAATTCATTCATTGTTTAGTAGCATGTTATTTAGCCTCCATGTGCTTGTGTATTGTTCAGTTTTTCTTCTTGTGATTGATTTTGTTTTTCATACCATTGTGTTCAGAGAAGATGCTTGGTATGGTTCTAAGCTTCTTAAATTTATTGAGACTTGTTTTTGTGGCTAAGATGTAGTCTATCCTAGAAGATGTTCCATGTGCACTTGAAAACACTAATTGCTTTGGGCTGAAATGCTTTAAAAATACCAATTAAATCTATCTGGTCTAATGTGTCATTTAATGTTGATGTTTCTTTGTTGATATTCTCTTTGGAAGATATATCCATTGCTGTCAATGGGGTTTTAAATTCCCCACTATGACTGTATTACTGTTGCTCTCTCCCTTTATGCCAGTTGATGTTTGCTTATACATTTAGGTGCTCCCTTATTGAGTGCATAAAAATTTACAAGGGTTACATCCTCTTGTTGGATTGATCCCTTTATCATTATGAAATGTCCTTTGTCTCTTATTATAGACTTTGTTTTAAAATCTATTTTGTCTGATCTAACTATCACTACCCCAGCTTTTGTTCATTTCTATTTGCATAAAATATCTTTCCCAACCCTTTACTTTCAGTCTGTGTTTTTTATCTGAAGTGGGTCTCTTGTAGATAACATATGTATGGGTCTTTTTTTTTTCCATTCAGTTACTGGAGCTTTTAATCCGTTTACATTTAAAGTGATTATTTATAAGTATGTAGTTATTTCCATTTTATTATTCATGATTATGTTCTTATTTTTTTCCCCCATCTTCTTCTTTAAAAAGTTCCTCTAACATGTCTTGCAATACTGGTTTGGTGATGCACTTTTTTAGCTTTATTGTCTGGAAAGCTGTTTTTCTCTCCTTCAATTACAAAAGATAGCTTTGCTGAGTAGATTAATCCTGATTGTAACTCCCTGCTTTTCATTACTTTGAATATTTTGTGCCAATCTCTTCTGGCCTGTAATGTTCCTTTCTTTCTTTTTTTAGCTGAGCCATCCTGCTACCTGTTGGCCGCTCAGCGGCATCTCAGCTTGGGCCGGGAATCGAACCGCTAGTTGCTCAGAGCTCAAACTCTTGAGAGAGCTCTTAACCAACTGAGCCACTCGGCTGGCCCCTGGCCTGTAATGTCTCTCTTGAGAAGTCAGCTGATAGTCTTATGGGAGCTCTAACTAGCTGCTTTTCTCTTGTCACTTTTAAGAGTCTGTCTTTGTCTTTAACCTTTACATTTTAATTATGATGTGTCTTGATGTGGGCCTGTTTGGCTTTATCTTATTTGGGACTCTCTGCACGCCCTGGGCTTGTATGTCTATTTCCTTTGCCACCAGGTTAGAGAAGTTTCAGTCATTATTTTTTCAAACTGGTTTTCAATTCCTTGCTCTCTGTTTTCTCCTTCAGATATCCTTATGAAGTGACTGTTGGTATGCTTGATGTTGTCCCAGAGGCCCCTTAAATAATTTGCATATTTTTGGATTTCTGTTTTTTTTTCTGTTCTGATTGGGTGTTTTCTGCTACCTTACCTTCTAAATTGCTGATTTGGTCCTCTGCGTCATCTAATCTTTCATTGACTTTCTTCAATATTATTCTTTTTTTTTTGTAACTATAATTATTTTTATTTTTTGTTAGTTTCAGGTGTACAAAACAATATAGTAGTTAGACATTTACACCCCTCAGAAAGTGATAACCTCCCTCCCCCAATCTACTACCCCTCTGACATCGTATTTGGCTGTTACAATTCCATTGAAATCTTACCATTTGCAATGATATGGATGGACCTAGAGAACATTATGCTAAATGAAATAAGTCAGGTGGAGGAAGACAAATACCACATGATCTCACTTACTATATGTGGAATCTAAAGAACAGAATAAATGAGAAAATTAATCAGAAACAGTCTCAGAAATATAGAGAAAAAAACTGAGTGTTGCTAGATGAGAGGGGGTGGGGATGAGGGAGAAGGTGAGGGGATTAGAAAGCACAAATTGGTAACCACAACATTGCCATGGGGATATAAAAGACAGTTTGGGGAATATAATCAATAATGTTGTAAAGATTTTGTAGGGTGTTAGATGGTCACTTGTCTTATTAGGGAGATCACTTCATGGATGGCGTAGATTCCTGACCACTGCAGTGTACACATGAAGCTGAAGCTGAATAACACTGAATGTCAACTATAAATATAAATATATGTATATATATATATGTTGCATTATAGCCAATTCCGTTACCACCCCCCTACACTAGCCTCTGACCCATTAGTCGAGAGAGTGTCTCGGAAAACTGAGGCCGGATGGAATGATATCTGTAAAGCTCTCTCGGGGGAGTGTCTCAGGTGACTGGGACCTATTGGAATGATAATAGTTATCTCCCCTGGGAGGACACAGTAACAGTGTCTTGGGGCTGGCTATGTGGAGGAAGTGTGAAGGCACAGGATGTGTTGGAACACAAAGGGAATGCTAATGGAAAAGGTCTTAAGGCACACACAAGTCACGGGTTACAAATTGATTGACAGCAGTAAAACAGTTTCACTTCTTTTCAAATTTCTCAATAAAAGCCATGCGCTGACCCGATTCTGGGCTCACTCAGTCTTCTCTGGCTGAGTCCCTTGGTCTCGCTCTTAATCTTACTTTTGTCTCTTGCTCTTATTCAATCTGCATCTCCCCTTAAGAGAAACCTGTATGCCCTTGCCACGCTGGACGTGACATATATATATATTGTCACAGGATGTGGAGTACAACATAGGGAATAAAGTCAATGGAATTGTAACGCTTGTAATGTATCCTTTATCTCAGTTATATTCTTAATTTCTGACTTTTTAAAAAAAGTCTTCTATCTCCATTTTTAGGTTTTCTATCTCTGTTGAAGTTCTCCCTGAGATCACTGAGCATCCTTATAGCAAGTGTTTTGAGCTCTGCGTCTGGTAGATTGCTTGTTTCTACTTTGTTTAGTTCTTTTTCTAGGGCTTTGTTCTCTCTCTCTCTCTCTCTCTCTCTCTCTCTCTCTCTCTCTCTAGGGCTTTGTTCTCTCTCTCTCTCTCTCTCTCTCTCTCTCTCTCTCTCTCTCTCTCTCTCTCCCAGGACCAGTGGTAACCCATGTTGAGGCTTTCACTGGATTTTGAAGAATTGCTAAAACTAAGGGCAATTTGGAGAATTTTTGATATAACTAAATGGATGCTATATATAGAACACATCATTTTTCTGAAAAATTTCCCCCTATTTTTGCAGTGTTAAGGTCTTCATTTTATGAAATGATGAAGATAGGAAGCTAGAGTTGGTGGTATTTTTGTGCCTTGTTGTTAAACAATGAAAACTGTTGGTTGGGCCCTTGGCAGATTATTAATTAATACCCCAGATCCATTATAATTCATGTTCCCTTTGCTTGCCTTTACTTTGAAGACTGGAAATGTGGCCACTGGCTTCCAGTGTTCTAGAAGCAGCCATGTCATACAGCTCAGGTCAGTGAGATAGGGCAGAAGTCCACAGGTAGCATTTCCTTCCCAGGAAAAAAGTGCTTTGTTTTTTGCTTCTGTACCTTTTGCCCTTTCCCATTCTCTTTTCTCCCCTGATCTTCTCTTCCTACATTATTTTTCTTGGGTAACTGAGACCTAAGTCTTAAAAAAAATAGCCACCTTCCTCCTGTGATGAGACCAGCATGATGGTGAAAACCAACACATGGGGCTCAGCCAAGCAGAAATCATAAATGTACTAGTTAATAAAATCCAAAAGTTTGGGAACTATACTTTGGTGTATCAAGTGATGAATTTTCTTAGTAGCATCTTACAAGCCGTGGCCACAAACTCTTATGGTTGCTAGAAACCTGAAATTAAATTTTGCTAATGTGATCTTCCAGTGAATTGTTGAAGTATCTGTTTGTTGTCATTGTTGTTTAAACTCCTGTCTACTTTTATGGAGAGAGACTACTCTAAAGCAGGGGGTGGGCTTTTTGAGTTCCCTCATCCTCCTACCCTATACTGATCCCATATTTTGCACTAACGAAGCTTTGGGTGTTATGTGAAATTTGTGTCATTCAAATGCTTTCAAAAGTATTTTGAAGATGCTTATATTTTAGCCATTGACTTGATGTTTATGTTAACAAAATCCAAAAGTAGGTCCTTAAATACACCTTGATCCACTGTGATAGGAATGTCTGAAGCAAATGGCAATTATCAAGAGGTTATAATTGTCATGAATTTATTTAAATTAAAAACTGTTGAAATCTTTTCTGGCATTTCTTGAAGAATCTAAAAAGGGACCCAATTATTAATTCATAGCAATGTTTCTTTTTAAAATGACACCAGAAGTGGCATTTCTCAATTCATACCACCTGTCCAGTCTGGACATGTGAAACAAATGGTCATTTGGGTAGCAATTTTGGCATCTGTTATTTATCAGGTAATTTAGATTTACTTTTCCTAATCCTCACAAGTAAGTACTGTTATTATCCCTATTGTAGAGGTTGTTTTTTTTAAATGGTGGCTTAAAGAAGTAAATTAATATCTCTAATGACACACAGCGGTTTAAATCTTGAAAGGAGTTCTCTGATAGCAAAGCCCCAGTCTTCCTTTTTGCCTCAATCCCTATGTAAGAGCAACTTATAACTACCACATGTATAAAACCTTTTCCTATTTTCTTGTCCCCCTGATTCTTCCAAATCCATCAAACCATCCCATTTATAGTATTATTGAAGGCCCAAATTTCCATTTGAGGTTGTCATTAAGAAGTTGATGGAATATGAATGGCCTGCTTTATAAGAGTGCCTAAGTCCTCTTCACCCAATTCAATTATTCTATCAAGACTTTTCTAGAGATTCTACTAAGAGGAAATTTTCCTGAAAACTGCAATTTATAGAAGCTTTAGATTTATTCAATTTATGCTATTGCTGTTCATCTGTAGTTTCACTCAACCATGATAAAAAAAACTTAGAAAGAAGCATATTTGTGTAAAGATGTTACTTTTGTTAAGTTCCTATGAACTGAAAGAAGCTCTGCAGCTTGTTAGTGTTTCTAATATTGTATATAATTTAGTTTTTCAAGCTTCCAAAGGGTATTTTACCACTGAAAGAAGCAGATCTTGGAATGAAGAAAGATAAAGAATAAGGGTCCCAGCATTTTTTATCATCTCCACTAGGTTTTCCCATCCACTTTACACAGAGCAGAAGCATAGGCTCATGGTGTCATCTTGTGGTTAGTTGCAAGATGGTGGTGGAGTTTTCTTTTAAAAATAATAATAAAGAAAAAGAGAAGAAAAACAGTCCTGCATATGTTTTTAGTCAGCAACAAATTTTGAGATGTGACAGTCCTGTCAAAACAAAACAATTCAATAAACTTCAAAGTAACCACAACAGAAGATATGTAGACACATTTAAAGCCTTGTTGACAGAGCCTTGCAGTGAAATGTGCCAAAAATATTTTGAAGGACAAACAATAAGATCTGAAAGGGAAATGGAGTAAGTCACATTCATGTGTATGAGAATTAGGACAGGGACCCAAAGAAAACCAACTGAGAAATAGAGGCATAGCATTAAGTAAAATGCAGATCAGAACTTCAATTTTCAATTATCTGGTGCTGGAAGCTGACTTTGCTCCCCGTTTTTTAAGAACACAAGTTCTGTGGCTCCTTCATTTATTCATCTATCCAGGCATGAACAAGGATGTCTCTGTCTTCAGAAAGTGAAAACTACTGTGGAGACAATAAAACAGCATAATGAAAAGTAAATAGAAACTGAGAGCAATTAAGAGAAACGAGAGAGAGGGTGAGAATAAACCTTAATGAAAGAAGTGGTGAAATTCTATATATATTTTGAAGGTGGACCTGACAAGACTTGTTGACCAATTAGATACCAACTATGGGAGAAAAATGAACCAAGGTGATGCCAAGATTTTTGACCCAAGCAATTGCTATATATTGAGATGAGAAGACTGGGAGTTAGGTCTTGAAGATGTTAAGTGTGTAGTGCCCACTGGACAACTAGGTGAGATGTTGAGCAGCAATAAGATAGGTAGTGATTAACTGAGGTGCTTTCCTTCCTCTGGCTTACCTGTTGACTTGATACATGTGTGCACCCCTTGTTGGGGCTGTCATAAATTGTACAAAAGTACAATTCTAAAGCTGTGAGCACAAGAAAAGGTTAGGACTTTGAGAGAAGAAATTGAAAGGAAGTAGGCCTGCCAACCCTGTTAGAAGCCCTGAACAGAGGTGTTCTGGTGGATATCTGGTAAGTCCCCAGGAGGGAGAAGGGAGCCTCAGAGAAACAATCTGAATGACTGGATTTTAAACCCATGGAAAATCAGAGTGTGATGAGGTTGTTTTCTCTTAGGTGTGAAGGGGGTTTCAGGCTCACAGTATGATTTCCATTCAAAACTTAATGAAAAAAAGTTAAATTTTAAACAATTGATTGTAAATCTTTGTAATTCTTAAACTTTAAAAATTTGCACAGCCCTGGGCCAACTGAGGGGCTCAGTTGGTTAAGAGTTAGTTTAAGAGCTTTAGCTCTGAGCAACAGAGCCACCAGTTCGATTCCCACATGGGCCAGTGACGCTGCCGCTGAGCTGAGCTGCCGCGGAGCTGCCAACAGTTGGTAGGATGGCTCAGCTGGTGAGAGCATGTGCTCCTAACAACAAGACTGCCTGTTCGATTGTGGGCTATGCCCACTCACAATGAAGACTGAATTCAGCACCTTGAGCTGAGCTGCCACCCGAATGCTCAGTGGATAGAGTATGCACTCTTAACAAGTCTGCTGGTTCAACTCCTGCATGGGATGGTGGCTATGCCCACCTGCAACTAAGACTGAACTCGGTACCTTGAGCTGAGCTGCCACCCGGATGGCTCATTGGATAGAGCATCCACTCTTAACAACAAGGCTGCTGGTTCGACTCACATATGGGATGGTGGCTACACCCACCCACAACTAAGATTATAACACAGCACCTTGAGCTTAGAGTCCATGAGCTGCCCACGGGCAGCCAGATGGCAACGTGTCTCTTTTGCTTCACCCTAGTTGTGACCCTGGGAGCTCTGGGTGTAAACCACATATAACAGCTATAAAGCATCTGGGATTTTTATTCACAAACATGGATAAAAAAACTACTTCAGAGAAACATTACCTCCCTGAGCTTCTGGCCTGCCTCGTGGGCAGCAGAGCTGGTGGTGCAGCTGGAAAAAGTCTCGGGTAGAGAAAATCATATGCTGGCTGTGAAGGCTAGCAGGTACCCTGAATTGGTGGGGGCAGGGATGGGAGGCACTGAACACATCCCATACCCAAACATATATTTCCTATCTTTTTATTTTATTCTTGTTTATACAAATGGAAGCATCCAACACCCGATAGCATTGTTCTGGGCTGTGGGGTTTTAAAAAATTTTTTATTGTTGTTGTTTTTTCACACCTAATAGTGTATTTTGAAGATGATTCCACAGAGTTTGTAAATAGCTTCTTTATTCTTTTTACAACCTCAGAGTATTGTATTCTATGGGTTTAACCCATACTAAATACATTTAATTTATAATATATTTAATTCATTTCTTTTTATTAAAATGCATTTTTATGTTCTTGCTTTTTTTTGCTATTACAAAGAATCCATCAATTAATAATCTTTTATTTGTATCATTTCACAAGTCAACAAGTATATCTGTAAGATAAATTCCTAAAAGTAGAAATCCTTGTTCAGAGAGTGTGTGCTATTTGCTTTTGAATAATCTAAACTATTTCTTTTTTCTCTTACTCCTCTCACCCTCTCTGTCCTCCCTTTCCCCCTTCCTTTCCCCTCTTGTTTGTCTCTCCCATTTTATCTCTCCCTCCTTTCCCTCTTCTTTCTTACCTTCTTTCCCTCCTTCCTGAAGTAGGTAGGAGCTGAGATCCCATGTTGGAGCATTTGGTGAGGGGAGGCGTAAGGAATGTAGATAATAGTTAAGATTTAGGTTGTCAAATTATGATTGAAAGTGTGGCTTACTTTCATCTGCTTTTGGAGAAGAAAGACCAAGATGCCATATTATAACATGAAGGCCCTGTAGGATACTGAAAGTTATTTTTTTCTTTTTTCTTTTTTTTCTTTTTGAATTAGTATTTTTTTTATTAAATTATTTTTATTATGAAATACACATTTTTTAGAATTAGTGTCAGCTGTACAACACAGTGCAATAGTTATACTTTTTACCCCTCGAAGTGACAACCCCCCTCCCCCAATCCGCCGCCCCATTTCCCCCCAATATCATACATATCTATTACAAATCCCTTCACTCCACTCCC
>NW_017732033.1:879341-882235 GCF_001890085.2 Hipposideros armiger
CTTAAGTTCCTGAAACATTCTTATCATCAGTGTTCTAAACTCTGTCTCTGAAAGGTTGGATACCTCTGTTTCATTTAGTTGCATTTCTTGAGGTTTCTTCTGATCTTTTACTTGGGACATGTTTCTTTGTTTCTTTATTCTGGCTGTCGCTCTGATTGCTTCGATGTATTAGATCACCTAGAAAGAAAAAAGAAAAAGAAAAAAAGAAAGAAAGAGGGGGGAAAAAGGGAAAAAGAAAAAAGAAGAAAAAAGGAGGGGCTCTCTGCTCGCTGTAATCTGCACTGCAGACCACTTGCTCAGCAATAGAGAGATTCTGGGCGATTCAGCACCAGCTGCTGGGGGGAAGGGCTCAGTGCGTCATGGGCCGACCTCCCTCTAGACTTGAAGTAAGCTTCCCACAATTAGTTGCTGTGTGATTTGGAACTGTGCTCACCACCAAAAATCCTCACAGGTTGTTGCGGGCTGTCTGCTGCTGCAAAAATCGCTCTGTAGCCTGCAGAGGTAGGAGCTAGGGACCAGGGTCTCAGGGTGCCCATGGCAACACAGCTCTAGGTGGGTGGGGCAGGCCCCCAAGGCACCACAGGGTGTGGTCAGTGGCCCCACCAAGTCAGAGCAGCATGCACTCCTGTATCAGCAGCCAACCCACACAAACTCGCCTGGAAAACCCTGGCTGAATCACACAGGTGCATAGCTCGCAGCCCTACACTTCCAGGAAAACTCCCTGTCTCAGCCTGTTCCAATCAGCTGTTCAAAGATCAGGCTGAGCAGCCCGACAGCCAATTGCCACCAAGACAACTCTGCATGCGCAGTGTAGAAATCAGGGACCTAAGGCAAGTCGCGCACTTCCCGGTTTGTTGGTTGGAGCACGCTTGCCCGGCGTTTCCCTGGCTACGCAGCATAAACAGTATGGAGGATGGGGATCCAAGGCTGCATGCACGCACACACACGCACCCCTGCGCCAATTTCAGCAGACCAATGCAGTCCCAGACCTGAGCCTCTGTGGGAGGTTGCAGCCCTGAAAAAATGGTGGCCCCCTGTGCACCACCCGTGTGCAAGCTCCACACCAGGGGAACAACGGCTCCACAAACCTCCAGCTTCCGTGCCAAAGGCACTCAGTTCAGTCCTTCCTGGCGGCTCCAGGGCCCCGCTGACAAAGCCACTCCCTCCACCAGGAACCGGGCGAGAGCCCACCAGTGAGCCAGTCAGTCTGCCGGCTCCACCGTTTCTCCAGCCGCCCCAGCACCACGAGCCGATCAAAGAGAGTCCTCACTATTTTCTCCTTCCAGCAATCATAGAACTCCTCCTCCCGGCAATGCAACCCCAGCGTGGCGAGCACAGTGTGGGGCTGGAGGGTCTCACCCCCAACCGGAGAAGCCTCCCCACCGCTGAGGCGACCCTCATGGGGCTCACCCTCCCTCGTCTCTGCCCCTCCCACCGGACCCGACGTGGCCTCCTCTTCAAGTCTCTCGCCCAGAGGCTCTGTTCATCCAGGGCCCAGGGAACCCCCGAGGCCGAACATCTTATAAATTATTTGTAATTTTGTTGTGATCGTGGGACGCAGCCGGCACAGCATCTGTCCACCCTGCCATCTTACCGGAAGTCTCATTGTCATTTTTGTTTGTCTTTTCCTTATAGCTAATGAAGTTGAACATCTTTTCATATATCTGTTGGTCATTTGTATGTATTATTGGGAAACATGTCAGTTTAGGTCCTCTACTCATTTTTTGATTGGATCATTTGATTTTTGTTGTTGTTGAGGTGTAGGAATTCTTTTATATTTTGGTGTTAGCCCTTATTTGAGGTAGTTTTAGCAAATATCTTCTCCCACTTGGTTGGTTGCCTTTGTTTTTTTTATGCTTCCTTTTGCTGTGCAGAAGCTGGTTAGTTTGATATAGTATTTATTTATCATTATTATTTTTACCTCCCTTGCCTTTGGAGTCAAATTTATAAAATTCTCTCTAAGACCATGGTCCATAAGTTTAGTACGTATGTTTTCTTCTAAGCAATTAATTGTTTCAGGATTTAGATGAAGGTCTTTGATCCATTTTGAGTTAATTTTTGTATATAATGTCAAACAGCAGTCTAGTTTCTTTTTTTTCCATGTGGCTTTCCAATTTTTCCAGTACCATTTATTGAAGAGGGTTTCTTTTTCCATTGTATGTTTTTGACTCCTCTGTCAAAAATTGGTTGCCCATATATATGTGAATTTTTTTCTGTGCTCTCAGTTTTCTTCCATTGGTATGTGAGTTTGTTTTTCTGCCAATACCATACTTTTTTTATTATTGTAGTTTTTTGTATAATTTGAAGTCAGGGTTTGTGATGCCTCTGGCTTTGTTCTTTTTACTCTGGCTATTCGGGATCTTTTGTGGTTCCATTCACATTTGATAATTTTTTGTTCTATTTCTTTGAAAACTGCCATTGGGATTTTGGTGGGGACTGCATTAAATCTGTATATTGCTTTTTAATATGGCCATTTAAACTATGTTGATTCTTCCAGTCCATGAACACATAATATCTTTCCATTTCTTTGTGTCTTTTTCAATTTCTTTCAATAATGCCTTGTAGTTTTCAGTGTATAAATCGTTCATATCTTTTGCTAAGTTTATTCCTAGGTATTTTTTTGTTGTTGCAATTGCAAATGTAGTTGTTGTTTTTTAAATTTATTTTTTGATATTCCATAGTTAGTATATAAAAATACAGGGGATTTTTTTTATTGTTAGTTTCAGGTGTACAGAACAATGCAATAGTTACCCTTTTCACCCTCACCAGGTAACAACCCCCCTCTCCCCATCTATTGCCCTCCCAACCCCGATATCATGCTTATCTATTACAATTCCATTGAACCGTTCCCGCACTCTACTCCATGTCCCGAGGTTATATGTATATATAATTAT
>NW_017737796.1:0-1142 GCF_001890085.2 Hipposideros armiger
TGGGGTTTAGGATTTCAACATATGAATTTGGGGGTGTGGGACAAACAATCAGACCATAGCAGTAACAGACTGACACCTATGTGTCATCTAATTATTGAGAACCTTCTGTTCAGCAATAGCCCTTAGATTAACATTCACTTGGGAAGCCGTTGTTCTCAATCTTGGCCCCTTTTGAAAGTTCCAATCATAGTGCTTCCCAAATAACTATGTCTCCAACCTTTCACCCTGGTTTAATCTAAAGTCTGGTAATTTGTTAAAACCAGGAGTCTATATCACTGAATTAACTATCTCTCCTTTCAAAGTGATCATCAGATATAACCGTTGAATTTTATATAGTGTTGTAACTCCCCTACTTGCAAAGCACCCTTGGGTACATAAGTGATGTGACATGAGCCCAGGTAATTCTCCGACCAATCTCAGGCATAAATTTGTTCCCAATTCCAGAAAGAATTCATAAACATAAGAAAACACCTGAATGAATCTGCTATTTAAAGCTCTCAGTTCATTTTTTTTTTCATTTCCAGGCACCTGATAGTGAATATTTCATTCTTGGTAAAGATTCTTCTAAGTTTCTATGTCTCTTCTTTACCTGGAAAATGAGGAAATGGAGTGATCTATACCCTAATGGTTCATACAGTGAGGCTGTATGTTAAAAATCACTAGGACATAGGTTAACTTGTTTCACTCTTGGTCAGTTTTGGCTAAATAAGAACCTGTTATATAGTTCCCATTTTCTCCAAGTTTCTTCAATATCAATTATCTATAAAGTAAGAAAATGATTACCTAAAGAAATTTCAATTGTTTTAACACATTGAATATGCATTTCTAAAGTGTAATTTTGTCCTCTGATTTGCCAAAAAGGCAAGATTAACCACTCAGTCAATATTTAGAGACATTGCAACTCTTGAGAAACAAATGCAAGAGAGATTTTTAAAAATAGCATTAAATAAATCTGACCAAACTTCATACTTGCCCCTCATGAAATTCTAATATACTTCCTCTAAGACTAGGCTGATGGTGTCCCTTATACACTATTTGAAGACCAGTGGCATTGTCCAGGAATTAATTTTTCAGCCATTCAGTCTATTCTATGCATGTTTTTTAGCAGCTCCATTTAGTTATTTTCTCTATAAATCACAAGA
>NW_017737797.1:0-1142 GCF_001890085.2 Hipposideros armiger
ACTCCTTTTACAAAGACTTCAGAAAGAGGCAATACTAATCCATAGTATTGAAGCCCAAATAATGGATATCCTTGGGAAAAACAGTGGCTGGAAGTTCTAATGTGGAGAATTATGGATCTGTTTCTTCTTTTTATGGAAATGTGTCTAACTATATACTTTTGATTTGTACCCTTTTCTGTAGAAATGTTATACTTGGACAATGTTTACATTAAAACATCACTTTCTCAGTTTGTTCTTTTCTTTATTTGACCTTCTTTTTGCTTTTCCTGTAATTTATTGTTGTTTTCCATCTTTTATTTTTAAATGTGTCTCTGGAAATAGCATAATGATGAATTATTTTAAAATCAAATTATAATTTTTCTACCTATAACCAGTTATGGTATTACTTTGCATTTATTTCAATTACTGATAATTTAGTATTTGTTTCCACCATCTTGTTGCTTATTTTTAAATTACCATATTGTTTTTTGGTTTCTTCTACAGACAGGACCGATTTTCTTTTGTTCAACATCTCTGCCAGCATGTTACAAATTTTATGTTGGTACTGGCATTGACGCAAGTCTTATTAAAGATGATATTTAAACTTATCTTCCATAGTATAGTCCAAAGCTTGGTAAATAAAGAGGATTAATTAGTGGGGGACTTCTGATGATAGCATATTGGTTAAAAGAAAGGGATATATACATGTATTCAAAAAATTTGAAATGCAAAATTAATAAATTACATAAAATGCATAGGAGTCATAAAAATCCTGAGGAAATTATATATATATCTAAATGATTTTATATATATCTAAATGATTTAGATATATATATCTAAATGATTTTATATATATCTGAAATTGTGGACTGTTTTGTCCTTTTATAAGTGTAAAAGTGAAAAAAATGAAGTGGACAAAGAATTTAGCATTTGAACAACTAGACTTGAATTTCTATAAAAAGGATACACTGTGCAGATATCACTTCCATTTGCCCTGATAATGGGTTTGCACCCCATGCATTGAAAATATAAAGTGAAAAAGCCATTTGCAAATGAATTAAATAGCACTTAGAAATGTAGCCACATGTGGCAGAGCTAAAATCTATTCAGAGATAAAATCTGTAGATGATTTTAAGACTAAAATGAGAAATAAAATTGACCAT
>NW_017737798.1:0-1092 GCF_001890085.2 Hipposideros armiger
CTATCATTAGGAAAATTAATAGATATACTTTGTCCAATTATTTACAATGCAGAATACCATAAGATAGGTTCCGTGTGACATATTTATGCACATTTAAAAAATACACAAAGCATTATACATTAAGATACATATATGTGTGTGTGTGTGTGTGTGTGTGTGTGTCTCAAATAAAAGAATAAAAACCATTCATAAGGATAACAAATAACGCCAGGATAATGATTCCCAATGAGGGTAGGAGGTGAAGAGGGAGGAAAAGGGATGGCAGTTCATTACACATGACCTCAACTGTATCTGCAACATTTTATTTACTTTAAAAAAAACCTAAAGTATATATTACAAAATGTCAATCTGTATAACATTTGAGTGAAGAGTAAGTGGATGTCTGTTATACTGTTTTCCATACTTTTTCATTTGTGTGAATTATTAGGCAGTTTAAAATTACTTAAATGAATTATCTTAAGATGTAATTATTTCATGGATAACAATCATGAACAATCAAATAACTCTTTACAACCACATTTATATAATTTAGGAAAAAGTCACATAACTTCCCAGTGACATTTTGTTATTTGGATTTCCAGCATATTACAAAAAAATAAAGTGCTAGAGAAAAGCACACAATGGAAAGTGAAAGACTATAATACAAGGCAAATAATGCCCCAAAGGGTGACACAAGGTGCTGAGGCCTCCTGAATGTGGAGGCACTGTTTATGGAGCTGTCAGAATTGGAATTAGCAACTCAATGAGCACAACAGGGTGGTCGATGAAAATGCGGGAACAGAAATTTAATTTCAATAATTTATAAAAGCTATGAGGAAAAAAAGTATACATTTTATCTTGTAGACATCTTATTCGTTCCATTGCCTTGAAAGGTAAGAGTATTTTTACTTACTGTTTGACTCAGTTTTTTCATCCAATGAGAATCAATAATTTGACAGGGTATTTTTTAAAACTTTAACTTAATAAAAAAAATATATATATATTTTTCCCCCAAAGATTTTATTGGGGAATTGGGGGAGGGGAACAGGGCTGGGGAATCGGGGGAAGGGGAACAGACAAGTTGCTGTCCTTTTGTTCTTCAGTCTAGTTGTG
>NW_017737799.1:0-1081 GCF_001890085.2 Hipposideros armiger
ATATGTGTATATATATATATATATATATATATATGTGGAACTCAACCATTTAACAGCAAAAAACAAAAAAGAGGAAATCAAATCATCAGATTAACAAATGGGCAAAGGACCTAAATAGACATTTCTCAAAGAAGACATATAAAAGGCCAACAGATATATATGAAAAGATGCTCATCATCACTAATCATCAGGGAAATACAAATCAAAACCAAAATGACCTATCACCTCACACCCATCAGAATGGTTATTATCAAAAAGACCCAGGATAAGTGTTGGCAAGGATGTGGAGACAAGGAAACATTGTGTGCTCCTGGTGAAAATGTAAACTGGTAAAGCCATTATGGAAAATGCTATGGGGTTACTCAAAAAAACTTAAAAGTAGAACTATCTTATGACCCTGTATTTTCTATTCTGAGCATACATTCAAAGGAAAAAAATTGGTATCTTGAAGAAATATCTGCAACCCTATGCTCATTGCAGCATTATTTACAGTAGTCAAAATGTGAAAACAATCTAAATGTCTGTGGGTGAATGACTATACCGGGAGTGCCAAAAAAAATGTATACATGTGACTTGCATTCATCTTTTGTTACTGGTATATATTGAGTATTACAATTTTAATACAGTTTTTTCCTTTCTTAAAATGTGTATACATTTCTTTAGCACCCTCTGTATATATAATGGAATATTATTCAGCCTTAAAAGTGAATAAAATCCTGACATTTATAACATGAATGAACCAGGAAGATATGCTAACTGAAATAAGCCAGACACAGGAAGACATATACTGCATGACCTCATTAACATATGGAATTTAAAATAGTTGGAGTCGTAGAACCCAGAGCAGAATGGCAGTTGCCAGGAGCCGGAGGAAAAGGGAGAAGACGGAGCTGCTGGTGAAAGGGTAAAACATCTCAGTTATGAGAGGAGTAAGTTCTGGGGATCTGATGTACAGCATGGTGACTGTAGTTAACAATAATGTATTCCACACCTGATATTTGCTAAGAGACTAGATCTTAAGTTCTTACCACACACACACACACACACACACACACACACACACACACACACACACACACAG
>NW_017737800.1:0-1081 GCF_001890085.2 Hipposideros armiger
CATCTTCCATCTTATTATTAGTAAGTCAATACATATTTTTCACAACTGAAAATTCAAGAAAATTGCATAAAGCATATTATTTAGAAATATGAAGGTGCAAACCATAAATAGTAAATAGAAGAGATGAAGGTGCTGATTCTGGGAAACGAGACCCAGAGATATGCTAGAGATTTCATAGCCTGGGTCTTTGTAAATATCCAAAATTCTTTGGTGATTCAGAATTCAGAAGTAGAAATGTTTAATTTAGAGAGTCAATATTATATTACAAAAATAATATATATTACATAACACATCCCGTGGAGTTTTGGGAAACACCCTATATTCATATAGGTAGTTTCAAACTTCTAAAGTAAAATGATTGAATGTTCACAGTTCGTAAATTACAAAAAAACTTATAACTAACTTAATGCAACTTTAGGTGAAGGTTTGCTAGGAAATTAGTTTTTAAAAATCTATTTAAAAAATTTTTTTAAACAATTTGTAGGGAAGACTTTTTACCTGTTTGGTTGAAACTTTTGTTGTTAAAACCATGTACATGCTATCATTTAACATAATAGATCTATTTTTCAGGGGCAGATAGGTAAAGAGTAAACAATGTTATAATCAGAAAAACTAGAAAATGGCTTGAATACTCATTTTTAGATAAATATGCAGGCTTAAAATATATGGCTGGCGAAGAAATTCAAGGAAAGGCAGAAGAAAAACTCTTGAGTTTTGTGTCCTTGATGCTAAAGGAGCCAGATAAAGAGTGAACTATAATTTAGTTCATTTGAGGATAGATGATAGATAGGTAATAAACTGATGACTGTGTAAAGGTACATTTTTAGAATAATATAATGAATTCAGTTTATCTTCAAAGAAAATATATCATATTATGGTAAGTTGTTATATTACATTAAATTTATAAGAGTCAAATGATCAGTATACACAGAGTATTTTCATGGCTTTACAGTGGTTGAGAGGAACTTGGTCTCAAAGAACATTTCTTCACTTAATGAGTTTAGTGTTTCTACATTGAGATAACATGTTGTGCAAGAAAAGATTATTCTAGCAGGCCTAGGTTGCCCAAACCCTACACATT
>NW_017737801.1:0-1030 GCF_001890085.2 Hipposideros armiger
GGTAGGGTTAGGATCACTGCTAGCATTAGGGTAAGATCAGGCGTTGGATGAGGGTTGGACAGATGTTTAGGGCTAGCTTTACAGTGCATTACAGTTAGAGACAGGTTACCATGAGAGACAAAGTTTCGGACAGTGTTAGGGTGATGCTGCGGGAAAGCTACAGCTAAACGGAAGGAGGTAGTTTTAGGTTTATGAACATGTGTAGAGTGTGGTTTCAGGTGTGTTGAGACGTTGGTTGAGCAATAGGGAGAGCGTACAGATAAGAGACAGCCCAGTGTTAGAGAGAGGTTTATAGTCACCATTATGGAGCATGTTATTAAGAGCGTATTGTTGGTTTTTTTGTTAGAGTGAAAACTAGGTTACCATAAGGGTCATGCAGAAATCTAGGTTTACAGTTTTATACGGTGTTAGCCTAGAGTGACGTTACGGGTTAAGTTTAGAAAGAGCGACAGTGTAGGGGCAGTTTCAGGTATTGGTTTAGCCTTCAGTTGAGGGACTGGTTTCCCGACTCTGTTAGGATGAAGGTTGGGGCCAGTGATAGGTTTGTGATTTGGGTCCCAATGAGAGTTAGGGAAAGTTGTAAAGGTAGGGTTGCCTTTAGGGAAAGGCTTTGGTTGAAGCTTAGGGATCAGTTGAGGGACTCAGCTAGCGTCAGGCTCAGGAGAGCACTAGGATTTGGCGAACTCTTGAGGGCATGGTGAGAATTCGGCATGAGAATCGGAACAATGTTAGCTTGAGAAACAGAGTTCAGATTAGCGTGCGCTGTAGGTGTGTTTTTAGGGTGAGTGTTATGTTTATGTCTAGGGATATGTTGGGCGGAAAATTTAGGGTTAGGGGCAATGCTAGAGGTATGTTCAGGAACAGGGTTAATGGTGTGATTCTACTTAGCCAGAAAGGGTTCGTGTTGAGCTGAGTTTAGGTTAGGTGGAAAGTGCAGTTTCAGGTTGGAAACTGGTTTACCTTTCGAGTAAGAAAGAGCCTTGAGATTCCGGAGGGAAACGCTATTAATTTGAAGGCTAGAGACAGTGTT
>NW_017737802.1:0-1142 GCF_001890085.2 Hipposideros armiger
TGAGGCCCTCCTCTGAAAGCCATCAATAGTTTACAATTTCAAGTGTGTCAGAGTATGCTACCATCTTCATAATAGCACTTACATATGTATGGAATTGTAGGTTGAATGATGGGGATTCCGATTTCAGATTCTAAATGTTTAAGCATCAAAAAGGAGCAGGTATTGCTTTGTAGATATTAATATTATAATAAGTTTAACAAAAAAGAACATAGATGGGTACTATTAAATGGAGAAAGAAAAGCAGAATAGATCTAGCTACGTTACCAAAGAAGCTCTTTAGAGTTCCCTTTTGGGAAAAACCAATATGATGAGGGGGTTTTCTTTCTTAAAGGTGAGGACAAAATAGAAGTAACCCACAATGCCTACTCTCTTTAAGGAGCAGCACAAGAATTCAGTATGCTTGAAGTTTCACCTGAGAGTAGGAGAGTTTATGAAGAATGACTCAGCCATACAAGGTACTGGCTTCAAATTTCAGGGGACAGGCAATCAGTGACCTCTGTATACAGGTCTCTTCAAAGTAGGCAGAATGTTACTTAGCTTCCAAATATTTCAGGATTTTTTCAGAGCTATTTTTATTACTGATTTCTAATTTAATACCATTGTGGTCTGAGAATAGACTTTGTGTAAGTAGAATATTTTAAGATTTAGTAGACTTTCTTTCTTGCGTATAATATGTAAGTCCATAAATTAAAAATTGTGAGGTGAATTGAAGGGCATATCATTTTGAATTATGCTATTATTAAATCTCTGATCAAAGTAACAGAAAAATATAAGAGTTAGAAGGTATTATTTTATGCCATAATCTCAATAATTTAAATTATTTCCTTTAAAAATTTTCAATAGAAATAACATTACATATTTTCATCCTTCCTCTAATCTATATATGTTATTCCTATCCATAAAGAACACATATTAATACTTCTCCTAAATAGTGCACTATGAAGAAAAAGAAAACCTTCTTACAGATGAAAATGCTAACAATACCCCTTCTCATTTAAGATACTTGCTGTCACCAAGCTCCTCTCTCTACTTTTTGTGGAATTTACTGAATGCCAATCATCAGGTAAGAGAAAAAATTATTTGAGGAAGATACTTCAGGGAGATTTGTACAATTTTATCCATCTCAACTGTTATGGAGTTGG
>NW_017737803.1:0-1142 GCF_001890085.2 Hipposideros armiger
CCTCCCATCTAGCAACCATCAGTTGTTCCTCTATATCTCTGAGACTATTTCTGTTTACTCTGCTCATTCATTAAATTTTTTAGATTCCACATATAAGTGAGATCATATGGTATTTGTCTTTCAGCTATAATTGAATATATATATAGTCACGGGATGTGGAGTATAGTGTGGGAGTGGAGTCCAAGGAATTGTAATAGATAAGTATAATATGGGAGGGGAGTGGGGTGGCGGATTGGGTGTCACTTTGAGGAGTAAAAAGTATAACTATTGCACTGTGTTGTACAACTGAAACTAATTAAAAACATGTTTATTTCCCAAAATAAATAAATTTTTTAAAAAGAACACATGAAGAAATATTAACGAAAGCAATGAAAACATGTATCATTCTGTCCCATGATTAAAACTGAGAATGTCTTAACATATTTTGAATATTGGAAGTAATCAATATAAGGTTCTTATTTCTTCCAAAGCATTAGGTCATGAGACACAGGTCCAGTTTTAAACTTTGTATTAAAATGTGTAAAATAAAATTAAAAACTAAGAAGTCTTTATAGGAACAGAGATTAGGATTCAAGAATCACAACTACAGTTAGCTAAAACTACAGTTTTATGGTCCAATTATCAAATCAAATCACAGACCCATATTTTATAGAGTCAGGCTGTGCTGTTTACACATGGTTTCATTAAAAGGACAACTAGCAATTTGAACTAATCACAAAGATGGTCACATGAACCAGTTGTTTTAATTATTTAGACAGATGCTTCCCTATCTCTAATGCTCCCAAAAACCCACAAACCTATGCAAGTTAATTTCTTTCTTCAGATGTATAATTTGCAGAGGACAAGTGCCCAAACCACCGCAACTTTGGAGGAGTACAGGGTACTAACTGGGGGCATCAGCTTTAAAACATCCAAACCAGAACTGATTTTCATTGTCTCCTATACACCTGCTCACTCCCACCGTTCTCCCCAGCCTTCCAAATGCACAGCCCCCTCCCCCGCCAAAAAAAAAAAAAGAAAGAAAAATAAAATAAACTTAGAGTGAACCCTGATTTCTCTCCTTTTCTCACCCACCCATCCAATCTATCAGGAAATCCTCTAAAATATACCCAGGATCCAACCACCTCCCCGTCTGTCACCCT
>NW_017737804.1:0-1141 GCF_001890085.2 Hipposideros armiger
CAGATATGTCAAAGCCTTGCAGTACTCTTCCTGTTGCATATGTTTAGGTAGGTGCCTATGAAGGGACACCTGGAAAAATCCAGATGATGAAAATCTATGGAGGTGGGGGAAGCACACTGGCCAAGGAGCAGGGCACCCTGATTGACATCATCCAGACAAAGGCCTGCCCTAAGGACCCAAAGCTGGCCAGGCACTTCCAAGGTCAAAGTAAGTCATATTTCTTCCTGGTTCTCTTCACCATTACCAAATTATTTTAAAGCTATGCACAGCCACAATTTTAATTTCTTTTATAAATATTTATTGAACATCTGTTACAAGTAACATTCCCTGTTTTAAGTAACTTGCACCGGGGCTCGTTGATTAAGATCTGGCTTGGGAGCAAGAGCCCTGAGCAGCAGGGCCGCCGGTTCGGATCCCACATGGGCCAGTGACGCTGCACCCTCTACAGCTAAGATGGTGAACAACAGCTTGACCTGGAGCTGGGCTGCCATGAGTCGCCGGCGACAGCGTAGGCTGCAGCCCCTGCTGCAGTGGGCTGCTGTGAGCTGCCATGAGCTGCTGTGAGCGGCTATCCAATGGCCGGCGACCCATCTGCCTCAGCCAGGAAAGAGCACAATGATCACAATACCAACATGGGCCAGTGAAGCAACGTCCTCCACAACTAGACTAAAGAACAAAAGTACAGCAACTTGTCTGTTCCCCTCCCCCGGTTCCCTAACGCTGTTCCCTCCCCCAATTCCCCAAAAGAATCCTTAAAAACAGTAACTGGCACCTGTGCAGTAGTGGAAAGAGCACTGGATTTAGAAGCAGAAGATCTGAGTTCAAGCTAGATTCCAATACTTATTAGTTATGTGGTAAGTAATTTCATATTCCTCTAGCCTCAATTTCTTCATTGATAAAAAGGGATCATAATGTGGGCCTTACAGGGGTTTTGTAAAGAAAAAAATCTGACAGTTTTGTTCCTTTCTTTTTATATCTACCAGCTCCTGTTGTTTTTTGTTTGTTTGGTTTTTGTTTTTGTTTTTTTTTCTTTTTTTTTTTTCTTGTAGGCCCAAGTAATTGACACACAGGTGATATGGTAAGATATCATTAATTGACTTTATTCAGATTGCATTTTACCTTCATGTTAGTCAAAACTCTT
>NW_017737805.1:0-1071 GCF_001890085.2 Hipposideros armiger
ATGCTATGCCTTCGCATATCGCCACATAGCCCCAGGACACCTTGTTACTGTGTCCTCCCAGGGGAAATTAACTGTTAGCATTCCAACAGGTCCCAGTAGCACCTTGAGACACTCCCCAGAGGGAGCCTTGTTGGCCTCCGGTCATACCGAGGCTTTTCTCTCTGGCTAATTGGGTTAGAGGCTATGCAGGGGGGGGGGCGTGTTATAGAAATCGGCTGTCAGGCAACACCTACCCTCAAGAAACCCACCATATTCTGTTAGGAAGCAAATCCCTGAAACAAACTTGCACCAAACTGCTAGAAAGAATTACCAGAGAAGATACTCAGGGAACAAAAAATGCTAAATAATAGATAGTATAGTGGGATACCAAACCTACAGTGCAGGCAAAGGTCATAATAATCTATTTTATTCATATTGTACTTTACAATTTGCAAAGCACTAATTCAGGGACAATTATGTAAAGTAGAAAGGTCAAGTACTATTATTATTATTATTATTATTATTATTATTATTATTATTATTATCATCTTTATCATTATCATCATTGTACAGATGAGGAAATCGAGGCTCAGAGAGGTTAAGTTAATTAGCCAAGGTCACACTGCTAAGAGGCAGCAGGATTCACTCCAAGGTCCTGGTGGGGCTCTGGAAATACAATAATATTTGCAATAATAGAATAATATCTGGAAATAGAAAATAATTATCTCTGAAGTCACCAGAGAAGATTCCTTGAAGAAGATAAGGCTTGGGGTGGGCCTTAAAAGCTAAGGAGGGCTATAGACATTCAGTACAGAGAGCACTCCATCCACGTGGAGGGGCGGGGCGGGAGGTGAGGGGTAAAGGACTAGAGGTAGAAGCAGAGGCTGTCTAATAAAGTACAGAGATTACAAACTGGGGAACCCACCAGCCAAATGAGGCCCACAGATGGACTAAAAAGTATATGCCTCTGAATTTTCCCTGAATATAAAAACATCACGCAAAGATTTTTATCTTGAAAAATCAGAAGACTTGGCAGTGCTGGGCCTCTAGCCCTTCTTGAGGTTTTTGTGGTTTTTTGTTTTTGTTTTTGTT
>NW_017732034.1:0-7021 GCF_001890085.2 Hipposideros armiger
TATCTATCCACAGGAAATGAGAGGACTATGAGCTTTTCATTTTGGTCCCACCAGCTAGTAGATGTTTGATCTCACTGACTCTTGGTATCAGAATGACTTTGGCCAAATTATTTTCACTGATTGAAATGTTGGGATAATTGTATCACTACTACCCAAATCACAAGGCTATTTTAAATATCAATGAGAAAGTTAATGTTAAAATGTTCTGTATATAAAATAGTCCTCTACAAATATACTATAAAATAAAACATTAATATGTATATATCATTTTTATAAAAGCATAAAAAATAGAAATTATGTAAATCTATCTGTAAAGAATGATAAAAGAAATATTATTCAGTAATTTAATTAAATTTATTATTTTATTAAACAACAAAAAGTAAAACAGTAACTAAAGTTACTATTTTATTAATATAAACTTACTTAGTATATGAAGCATACAACACCCCTTTTTTCTTTGAAAATAAAGTATATTCTGAATATTTTCCATTTCTATTGCAAAATACTAAAATGCAAGTGATTATATAGCTGTCTATATCTACAGGTATTAATACAAAATTAATTTATGGATATGTACATATTTCTAACCTTATTAATATGAATTTTTTTTCATTACAAAAGTAGTCAGAGTCAAGATAAAATTGCAATCAAATTGCTCTTATTGCGCAGGCTAATAAATAGTTTTAAAATATTTTATGTTTAAATGTTCATATAGACATAAAATTTGAAATACTTTTTGAAAGTAATACAATATTACTATCAGCATCACAGTGCTGGGAAGTTGTAGATGTGGTAAATATTTGTCAAACTCAGGAATGGGTCTGGCTTTATTAATGTATTATCATTTTTAAAATGAGTATTTTGAAGTATGGAAACTTTATATTTTGAGGATGTCAAATAAACATGCATTTTAAAATGATAAGCTAAGGTTTACAACACTTTTCATAATAAAACTCATTTTTCATGGGATGACAAGGGAGGAAATTGAAATCTGATGCTCATTTTATAGCTGAGCAAACTTCTAAGAGGCAAACATTCATACATTTAATATGATTTCCTCTGTAAATAACTTGCTTAAGCTTATGGAATTCAGCAGTCTATATCAAAGAATATGCATTCTTTATGAAGTGATATTATTTTGGTGATCCACTTAAATATTATTTAACTTTGAACTCTGTTTTTCATCTCGGTTTTTATTTTAGCTCATGCAGTTGATTTTTTAGCTGCTAAAAGACCTGGACAAAATATTAAAATGCCACCAAAACTGTAGTTCCAAATAATTTTTATCAAGCATCAGACACACAGATTATCCTGAATTGCTCTGTAAATATATTACTTTTTAACAAAATATCTATTTATTACCTTTGTAGTCTAGTCCTTTATTTTTGGCTTTTACTTCCTATGATAACTAATTTAATTTGAAATGTATTGGATATAGAATTATATGGAAATCCCATTTATGTAAGTGAAAAAATGCTTTAGAAACAATTTTAACCAGCAATTGTATATATAGTCGTACACATATATGCATACAAAAATATAGTATATTAAATGTATGTGAAAATTATAAAAACAACACATTTGTATACTATTGTAGCTTTGCACTACAAATTTTCAAAAGTATCTGGTTTGCTAAATCTAGGCTTTAATGTAAGATTTTAGTATTATATGTTTCATTGGTGATATTTAAATATATATTTTTTTAATTAGGAAAATCTCTGATGAGACTAACACAAGTGAACCACTATAAATTATTTGTCAGTAAATGGTGTACATTTTATATGGGTCAAATTTTAATCTTCATTTTATTAATTGTTTGCACTTTCAGATGTAAATTTTATAATAGTAAAAAAAATACTTAAATCAAATTGCAGCTACACTTATCTCCCAACATGCTTATTTTTTTACAGTTTTATAGTCATTATTATTTATTTATACTACATTGATTGCAGCCTCTGTCTTGCCACATTATTGCTGCCAGTTACTCCTACACTTGAGTTTACTAATTAGTGTACTCAATGTATTCGTCTTTTTTGAACTGCCTGTCCAATTGCTGTTCTGTGGAATGCCTATTAAGGATTTGCATCCATTATAGATTATATGTTTTGATATTATTATTTGTCCTTGTTAATCATGTTGCTGAGTAAAAGAATATAAACAAATCTATTAAAAATTATTTGTCATAGATTTATCTGATTTTTCTAACTTCAAGTAATACAAAATGCCAATAATTCTACATTTGAGTTTGGATTTCAATATTTTTTTCAGGTGTGTAATGGAAAGTACTCCCCTTACAGATTTTTTTTTTTTAAGTTTAGGTTCAAATCCAGACTCCTTCAAATTCTAAATGTATATCATAGACAAAGTAACCTGTATAAATTACAGTTTACTTTTCTAACAATTGGACTCAATAATGTCACTTCTTTCACTCTATTTAAGTGAAATAATATATTAAAGCCTTCACTCTCTACATTGGGAAATTTGAAGCCCAAAATATGCTACTATTTATTTTATTATAAATACAGTGAAAACAGCAAATACTTTTTTGTCCATATGATAAAATGGAATGCCTTTAGCTCTTATTATATGACTTTTAAAGTTATTTGATAAAACATCTAAGGAAAATGCATAGCCTTTTTTTTTCTATGTTAGAAAAAAATAAATCAAGTTAATATGAATAGTCTTTATGCATTCATTAATTTATTAATTTCAAAAAACAATGATTGAGTTCTTATCACATGTCGAATATTGCACTCAGCTCTGGTGAAGACTAAGGTATGTTTAGGACCCCACAAAATCTACTGGGAAAGTTATAACATAGCAAGGTAACACATTCCTTTTGATAAAACTTTGTTTTCTATATTAATCAGAAATGACTATTCCAAGGATATGAATACTAGTCACCTGAAATAATGAATCACCTGAAAATGTTCACTCTTACTTGTTTTTCACCTTTTCATACAATAAAATGTTATACAGAAGAAAACAAAATTTGAAATTCATCACCTTGCTATGGTTGACTTTGAATCTGGATACACCTGTCCTAAACATGTTTCCCACATGTCATCACATAAATTATATTATTTTAGCTCTTCTACATTAATTAATAAATTCTGAACCAACATCTTTTACATGAATTTATACTTAAAATACTGTGTTTATCTTTTAGAAATGTCTTCATTCAATTGTAAAAACTGTTCAGTGAAGAATTATACTTTTTGTTGTAAGTGTGCATTGTCTTTTGCATAAGAGACAGAGTGTCTACTAAGTGTAAACTTACACTTTAGTTTTAGGGAATACATGATAAAAATTAGCTAGCATTTTGTGTAACATAGGTTGGCTTCTAAATATGTTCCACAATATTAATTATTGGAAGTACTATAATTTGCTTACTGGAGTTCTATTTTGCAATAACAGTGTACCAAGTTGACAATTGAAAACCAAATTATAATGTTACTATGTTTTTTATCCTGTCGATCTAAGACAAGAAGTCTATTGAACAAAGATGCACATCACACTTCATTTTATACAGTGACCTGAATGAATTCACAGAAGCCATGAGAGACCTTTGTTGGGAAGATGTATGAAGTAGAATCCAGAGTCAGTAGCACCAGATACTGTTTTGGGCATTCAGTAATGTTGGTTGCAGTGATGCTCTAACTTATTAAAATAGACATGCTCCTTTTGCCAATACTGGCACACATCTTTTTGGTTTCATTACTTTGCTACTACAATATATTACTAACAGAAAAATAATGATACACCCTAAGTTGTGATTCCCTATGCTAGACTACATAACACATACTGCAGCTATGTTTTTAAAGAGGACTCTCCTGTGTAGGTCTGACTGGTATATCCAGAAGAAGTTTCTTTTGCCAGTTTTTTAATCTATTTGGTTGTTTTGGTTGTCATATTTCTCTTGCTGTTTTTGACACTTTTCTAAACTTTTAACTATTATCAAAAACTCAAAAATATACAAAGCCAGACAGCAGAGTTTAATTAACCCCCATGCATGTATCACCCAGCTTTAACAATGATCAACTCAGGACTAATCTTCTGCAATGATACTTGGTCTCCTTCTTTCCTCCATGTTATCTTGGAGCAAATCCTAGATGTCATTTAATTCCATTTGTAACATTTCAGTATGTGTCTGAAAATAGCTCATTATTTTACAACAAAATTATAATACCATTGTCACTTGTAAAAATTAACAACTTCTTAATAGTATTAAACATCCAGTAAACATTCAGTCTAAATATTAAAGTTATAATACATTAATGAGTTTTTGTTATTTTTAAATCATTATCCAAAAGGTCTTTATGTTACAATTGGTTAAGTATTTTTATTTATTTATTTTTTATGTTTTTCTTCATTTTTTTTGTCTCTTTATAATTTATTTGATAATGATAAAAGTTATCTTTTCTATGGAGTTTACCAAAGTCCGGATTTTGAAATTGTATCCCAATGACGCGGTTTTCTTATTCTTCTCTCCTCTACATTTCCTATAAATTAGTTGTAGGCTGATAACTAATCAAATTCAGAATCTTTCTAGGGAGCAAAACTAATTCATAGGTGTTGATTTCTTACGTTTTTTAACATTATCATTTTGATATCTCTGTTGTGATGTTAACAGGCTTTGCTGTGCAATGCCATAACCCATTAATTCATTAGAGGTTACAAAATGGTAACATTCAAATTCTATTACTTCTTAAGTCATTAGCTAATATTATTCTATAGAGAAAAAAATTGTATCATTAAGTATTTGCATATTATTAGGTTGTCGGAAAAGTCATGATGTATTTTTTCTGTTTTTTGTTGCAAAAATGCATCATGTTTTTTCTGACAAGCCAATAAATATATAGTTTTCATAGGAAAGGCAGGACATGTGCCTGATTATTTTTCTTTATTTAATGTTTCTTAAAAAGTTGGTTCAGTAGCTTATTCCAAAATTTTTTAATTATGTGGGGTTTTTTTGTGTTTTTTTTTAATAATAGCTGAGAATTTAGTGGTGTAGATTTGATCATTTCAGTGCAATGCAGTTGTGATTCCTATTAATGTCTCCCAGGTAGGTTTCTCTGGATGCAGATATTGAGATAGGATTTGATGTGCAAAATATTTGGGGGGGATCAACACCTCTGAAAGAAAGTGGGAGAAATGAGAATTGGGCAGAAAGAGAAATAACCTGCATATCAAACCTTGCTCAACCCAGTAGGAAACTTGGAAGCAAATATTGTTTCAGTGCTGTCTCACGTAATGACAAAATGGCTGGGTTTGTGTGCTTTCATCTCATGCCAGCACACTATGCGCATTGCTCTAGGAAAGCGTGATATGACTTTGGACAAGGCAGATCTATGCTGCTGAGGAAGACTCTAAAGAGCTAGTAGCTAGCTGGAGACTACTAATTATACTGTTTGAAGTTGGGCTGCAAGTCCTTCCTTGGAAGACATGGGCAGCCCCACTGCATTTTAATTATTGAGCCACTGTCTCTAAATGTAAACTCTTTGCTAATTGGTTTTTGAGGAATTGGAAGAAAACTATGTTACTATTATATTTCCTTAAATGTAGATTATCTCAGAAAGGGTTTTGATAAGAAATATTAACAAGGGGATGCATTAAAGATCTAGAAACAGGGACAGCCTTCAGTAGGTGCAGTGCATGATTCATTTATTTCTGTGTTCCTCTATAATACAATTGTGTTGATGCATTCTAACCTCTTGTTTAACTTCACAGGTACCATATCCACTGTATTCTTTCTCCTAGAGCTGCCATAATTTATCTGAATAGAGTCCACAAATGTGGCATTCACATCTTGAAGGACGTTGTTATACTATACACTCCTTTAAAACATGAGATTGTCCTTTGATCTTTTGCTTGAATGTCTATATTCCTCATAGATTTGTAAGAAGTACTCCCTCCTACAGAATCACAGCCACACACCCCTTATATGCAACCCTGCAACATCCCACAGTGCCATCAAATTTGGTCTCAGATAGTATTCTCCAAACTAGTGACCATAAATCTGCAAAACACAAATGATAGGAGCCATCACAGTTCAGTTAAATTAAGGAAAACCATCAAACACACTACCCAATATTCTCCCACATTTTACTGTCATTTTACGAATTTGTGTATTCCTATCAATAGAAGCCAACTATGGTATTAAAAAAGTTTATTATGATATAATTGACACATAATATGTATTAGCTTCAGGTGTACAGCATAGTGATTTGATATTTGTATATATTGTGAAATGATCACCACAAAGTCTAGTTACTATCTACCACCATGCATCAACTGTGGTATTTTTTACATTGTTTCTGAGTAGTACATAGTATAATATATTAGAGAAAACTCCATGTACCATCCACTACATTCTAATCTGTATGTAATCAAATCTAATCAAATAACTGTGTCATTTGGCTACTAAGCCCCATTAACTCATCTTATAAATGAGGAAACTGAGGTATCCCTAATGGAGAAGGAAAGGAATGGAATGTGGGTTGATGTAAAAGTGTAAGTAAATAAATGAATACTTATTTTCAAAAATAAACAAACAGACAATGATAGTGATATTGTGAATTATCTCAAGGAGGAGTTTTGACTCAGCTTTAAGGATCTAAGGGATAGAAAGATCAAGGAAACAAAGAATCACATTTTTGCTACCATACAAGAAACTTTTGGGACTTCAGTCATGAGAAAGAAACAGTCCGTTTCAGAAAGATGTTTTCAATTCTGTATGGAAAAGAGAATCTGAAATACTATATGAACACAGACAAATATAAATGGATAGTATACAATATACACACACATATTTTGAAAGAGATAAGTAAATTTAAATATTAGTTCAAAGGGAAATGCATATGGGGTCTGTTCTGCCTTATGGTTTTCTTCTGTGTAGGCATTTATCTATTTTCTATCTCATCAGGCTATCAGAATTTGATGTAGTTGTAAAACAACTTTCTACCGTTTTCCTTCCTTCCTTCCTTCCTTCCTTCCTTCCTTCCTTCCTTCCTTCCTTCCT
>NW_017732034.1:7091-62091 GCF_001890085.2 Hipposideros armiger
TTCCTTCCTTCCTTCCTTCCTTCCTTCCTTCCTTCCTTCCTTCCTTCCTTCCTTCCTTCTTTCCTTCCTTTTCTTTCTTTTCTTTTTCTTCTTCTTCCCAGAGTCTTGAAATCATCCTATTATCAAGACAAGCTTACATGGTTTAAAGGATTTTTTTAGAAGATGAAAACAGTTTATTTTTTTTGTTTCTTTAATGAAGCAAAAAATTGAAATTGCTGATATCTCTTTTTCTTTGAACACTCTTCACTCTTTTTTTTTTCTTTTTTTCCCCCAACTCTTACGACTAGGGGGAAACAAGCAACAGCATCAACATCCCATCCTTTTAAAGAACATGCTTTGGCTCTCCTGGCCTTTGAGCTGTGAGAGAAAGCTCAGTGTTATTCAGGCTCTACTTACCACATAGCATTCTTTAAAGAAACACATAAAACATTTTTGGTTTTTTTTGCTAACCACACAAATTAAGTTAACTTTTATATTATTTGCTTGAAAGCACTTAATGGAAAGACAAACTTCCATGATTGGCTAACATTTTAAGTAATCTAATACCTCATCTACAACAACATTCTCATGCACCTAAAAACAAAACAAAACACCATAGATGCATAAAATGAAAAGTAATCAATGTTTAATATCACATATCCACCAACCATCTTGTTTTAAATACACAGAACCCCAACAGATTTACAACAGAATAATTCCTTAGATCCTTTCTTTCTAAGTGAGGATAGAAGCAAGCACATGCATAATTATTACATAGGGGCATTTGCGCTGCATACTGCATTTACTGTGTTTTGTAGTTTTGTAATTACTCATTTTTGAACTTCACTAAATAATAAATTGTTTAAATTCAGATTTGGAGAATATTTAATTTACCTTGTATTCCTCCGTGGCATTTAGTGTATTACTTTATGTATCTGACATCTACTCACTGTAAATTCAGAATGTATAGGAAGTTCTAGTTGTTATAGCCAGTGGGGTAAGGAGTGACATTTGCTAGCACAAGACAGAGAACAGACTAAATTCAGTGACTTCTGAACAGAAGATACTTGTCTGTCTAACAAAATGGCAGAAAGGCCTGTAAAACCCTTTTTCCACAGCTAAGCAGCACAGATCAGAAGCAGTAAGATGGAATATATGAGTAACACGGGCAAAACACAAAGAATAAAAGATATCCAGGATGGAATGCAAATTATGTCAGGCATATCTACAGAAACAATAAATGAATGAAAATACTTATGTTTCAGATTTGGATATACATATCTCTACATTAGTAAATTGGTGGTAAGAATTGTACCAACTCAAATTTTTCAGTAGGTATCGATAAGAGATTAAAAAAATAATCCAATGAATCCATTCTACTGCAGGTTGCATGGACGTGGAAGAATATGGAGAATATAGAGAAAACATAATGAGGTAAGAATATGTTTAGAATCACCATAATTTATCTTAAGAAGTTCTTAGGCAATGATGTCTGCAATCGTAGTAAACTCCAGAAGAAAATATTGAATAAAACTTACAGTATTTACAATTTTATACACACATGTTTATGTCCCATACACGCAAACAGTTGGAAATATTTTCAAATTAACACTTTACTAACAACATTTTATATTTACTTTCCATTTTAGGGCGAAAAAAGTATGCCCACTTTAATTAAAATATAATTCTGGGCCACCAAAAAGGATATTTCACAAGATGGTTTCTTAATAAGAATTATTACTATCTGAGTATACTGTTTACATGTATACTTTGATAAAAGACATAGCAGAATACATTGAATCAAGTAGACAGCGAAAAAAATGTTTAATGAGTCCATGGATGAATAAATGAATAAGACATAATTGGGCATAATAGAAAAATCATTACATAGATTCCATTTATTCTTTTAGAAATCCTTGCTGTGTTCCCACTTATATACTTTTTAAAAAAAATCACCCTCAATATTTCTTTTCAAGGTAAGTGGACATTTTAATAATGAATGTAAAAGTAATAATTTTCAAAGGAAATTCTGGCTAAAAAGAGAAAACTGTTAAAAAGAGGTACTTGGCCATTATTGTTACATGATTTTGTAGAGAAAGATATTTCCATGTATAAAGAATATGATTGAACATAGAAGTTTCTACCTCTTTTTTTCCTAAATATGCTGATTTTTTGTGTGTATTTGAACCATTTGTTAAAAATTTAAGTATGATATATCTTCTGATTCTTTTTCAAAAATAACTCACTGATTTGTAAGTGGATGGAGATTTGATATGTAAATTATAACATAATATTTCCATTCTCGGTAAATAAGATTGTAAATGCCTATTATGACATTTATAACAGGGCATTTCTTTCATAGGGCCATCATATCCCTTTCAACCATAGCATCCCATGTATTTAAACTAATTGCATAAAAATGATCATTCTCATTATGATTATTATTCCAACTACAAATATTTGCTAGTATGACCAAAGTCAGGAATCTAGAAGTATAGAATAGAAGTATTCTGAAAATATGTTTATTATTTATTCTATTCATTTAATTTTTTAGGTATGTTGTACAATGTACATTATGCATGTATATATGTCCAAACGTTTTGGAGACTCTGGGACTAATATGTAACTGATATTTTTAGGAGTCAAATCCATGTAAGTTATATATTAACTCTTACACCGTGAAAAAGCAGAATGCTTTTTACAACCAAATACTCTAAGTACCTTTGATAAATGAATTGTGGAAATTAAATTAGCAGGTCAAATAAAATGCTTCAAGGACACTCTGTCTGCCAGCCTGAAGCAATGGGATATTGGGGCAGACAGCTGGGAAACAATAATAACTGACAGTACCAGCTGGCATTTAATAACAAGGAAAAGAATGGTTTATACATTTTAAGAAACAAACTGAAAGTATTAACATAGAGAACGAATGAAAGACATGTAGACAAGTTCTGGCCTTTAATGGAGTCTCACTGAGTAAAATCAGCATGCATGAAACACATAGAAAGATTACAAATTGCATAGTTTCAGTTACTGTTTTTTAAACTCAGTTTAACTAAGAAATCTGTGACCTGTAATTATAGTTTTAATTTTAGCTACAGTAAGAGAAGAGTTGTCAATAGGATCTTAGAACTGTTATTAAATTGGCAGTAAAGTATAATTTACATAAAACTTTTCCTTGTTTCCTTTTCATAAAAATACAGAT
The DNA here is from genome assembly GCF_001890085.2 of Hipposideros armiger. Lineage (NCBI taxonomy): Eukaryota > Metazoa > Chordata > Mammalia > Chiroptera > Hipposideridae > Hipposideros > Hipposideros armiger. Next base: position 10,276 of record NW_017732034.1, read on the forward strand.
TAAAGTCCTATAGTGGTAAAACCCAATACTGTTTTAATAGGAATCCATTTTGATTAAAATTCAGTAACTACAAAACAGCATCAACAGCTATCTGTCATCTTCTTTATCTATTGCTGCATAGTTCATGGAGAAAATATTCTATCCAGGGTAGGGATTATTTCAAAATAAATAAACGCAATTTTATTACAATCTGAAATAATGAAAATAAGGCTACATGCTAAACTTTATAATCTCAGTAGGTTACAAAAATAAAGTTTATCTATTGTGCATGCAAGAGTCCAATGCAGGTGTTTCTGGTTGGATGGTTCTTCTCCAAGTGGTGATACAAGAACCCAGATTTCTGCTATCCTGAGGTTCTAAAATCTTCAACATATGTCACCAAATATGACTCTGGGAAGGATACATTGTATTAACTCAGACAGAATTGAGAAAAATTGAGAAATGTGTTTGGGAATGTTGCTGGGCCAAGTTGAAAGTGGGGTTCATCTTTGTACCCCCAATTTCTTTGACTACAAATCAATCATCTAACCAAACCTAAGTGCTGGTTACTGGGTAATGTCTATAGTTATACATAGGGGGAAAAGTCAACTTACAATAAATTAGCTGTCTTTTCTTCATATATTTTTTAGAATTTCCTATTTAAAACATTTTTTTCCTGTAACTTATTACATATTTTAACTCTTACTACATATTGTAGTTAAACTGTAAGGACTGAAAAACCCTTGATTGTTTTTTTTACCCAATTTATAACTTTTAATTGATGTGCTCTATCATTTAAACTACAAACACATCTAATTTTTTCTCACTCTATGAACTTCTGTTTTTGCAAACTTAGAAAATATATATTTTAAGTATCTTTAAATGTATATTTATTACATAATGTTTTATATTGAAACAATATATTTGACTTTAAATTTTTGGAAAACCCAAGAAATCCTTGTATTATTCTGCTTGAGTTGCCATACCAAAATACCAGACTAAGTGGCTTAAACAACATAAATTTATTTTGTCACAGTTCTGGAGGCTAGAAGTCTATGATCAAGTTCCTGTCCTATTCAAGTTTCTAATGAGAGCTCTCTTGCTGGCTTTTAGATAGTCCTCTTCTAGTTATGTCCTCACATAACCTTTGCTCAGTGCACAGAAACGTGTGTGTGTGTGTGTGTGTGTGTGTGTGTGTGTGTGNGAGAGAGAGAGAGAGAGAGAGAGAGAGAGAGAGAGAGAGAGAGAGAGAGACAGAGCGAGAGAGAGAGCGCGAAAGACAGAGAGGAACTCTGGTGTCTCCTCTTATGAAGATACTAATGATACTAATCCTATTAGATCAGGGCCGCAACACTAGGGATTCATTTAAACTTGATTACTTCCTTATACTAAATACAGCCACCCTGGGAGTCAGGGCTTTAACATATCAATTTTGTGTAGACATAAACATTCAGTCCATAATAGTTAACAATTCATATAAAATCACCTTCTTAAATACCTCTTGATATTATTATTATTATTATTATTATTATTATTATTATTTTTAAAGGTTTTATTGGGGAATTGGGGGAGGGGAACAGCATTGGGGAATCGGGGAAGGGGAACAGACAAGTTGCTGTCCTTCTGTTCTTCAGTCTAGTTTTGGAGAACGTTGCTTCACTGGTCCATGTTGGTGTTATCATTGTGCTCTTCCTGGGTGAGGCAGTTGCCTGCTGGCCATTGGACGACCACTCACAGTGGCTCACAACAGCTCATGCTAGCTGCCAGCTGCTTGCAGTAGCTCACGGCAGCCCACTGCAGCAGGGGCTGCAGCCTATGCCATCGCCAGCGACTCATGGTAGCCCAACTCCAGGTCTAGCTGTTGTTCACCATCTTAGCTATAGAGAGCACAGTATCACTGGCCCATGTGGGATCTGAACTGGGGCCCTGCTGCTCAGAGCTGGAGTCCCAAGCCAGCTCTTAAGCAACACATCACTTGGCTGGCCATTGATATTTTTATTTTAAATGAGGAACCTTTAATGCAAAACAATTCTATATCTTATTCATTGTGTGAATTACTGGACATTTTCAAATAAGCAAAATACATTTTTCTCATAATTTCATGAAATTTACCTTAATTTTTATAATTACTTTCATTACATCCTAATAATTTCCTAATTTAAAAATGTGTAAATCACTTTTTCCTTTCTCTATAATCACTAATGCACTATTTCCAGTAAACAAGGAAAGGTTATTTTTTTTATTTTCAAAATATCCCTTAAAATATACATTTATTTTACTATTTTACAATTTTTGGAAAAATAAAATGGTTGAAATGAATAGGCAAGCATTGTACCTATTGCTTTTAACATTGTGGTCACCAAACTTTACTTAAACTTTCAGAGCCCATATTTTCTCATTTTATAATTAAGGTGTTGATTACATGGTCTCCAATGCTTCTTCAGCTCTAAAACTATTAGTTAAGAGTAGCACTCTTTGTGCTATAGTGCCCTATCCAACTAATATTAAAATTAAAATAATTTATCAGAAACATATTTAAATAAAGGTACATGTGAAGATGAGAAGGAAACTTTTTGAAATAATTCAATTTAATATTCAGCCTCTAATTAAGCTTCTGAAAATTTACAGTCTAGTATTACAATAATATAATTGACCAGTATCTCTTTTCACAAGGCAAACGATATGTGTCTCCTCAAACAGCATAGAGGCAGAGCCAATAAAAGGAACTAAGCGTGTTTGCATGCTATTATCCAAGGAGTACCTTCTCAGAACATTCTGGTAGACTGTGACCACCACAGAGATCCATTTTTTGTTTCTCTACATTGAAGAGAGTAAGGGTTTTTGGGTTTTTTTTTCTCACCTCTGTTTCCCCTTCCCAAAAAACTGATACTTATGTAGTTCTTAGTAGAAGTTAAAAACAATACCTATAACTTGTATAAAATTAGCTTTCTTTTGCAATTGGTGAACTCCAAGTTAAAATAAGATGAATCAGAGCTTCTAGGTAAAAGAAACTTTAATGTAAAATATTACAGTTAGTTAAAATAAGTGATGATAAAACTATAAATAATTAACACATATATACGTATAAGTGAATATATTTAGCTTTCCACTCTGAATAAAAACAGAAAAGTGAAGAAAAATTTAAAATAATTGCTTTGTGAAGTAATGCCTAGTATATTTAGAATTAATTAATTTCTAAAACCATAGCTTTTATCAATAACAAGATTTTTCCATGAATCATCTGGACGTGACCTCAACTCTTTATTCCATTTGGTTGTTGAAAAAAAAATGAATGAGTATCTTCTATTTTAATGAATATTTCTTGATATTCAATGGATTGCTTGGATAAATAGATAGGAGCATATTGTTTTTAGCTTGAATGGTTTTCTGTCTATTTTTACATAATTTTAGATTCATAATGAGAGCTTGTCATCGAGATATGACAATGGCTATATGAGCTTTTGATGGCGTGTGTGAACATTTGGGCGTTTTACTAGCCGGTCAGGAGAGGTTTAGCAACTTTTGTTAGTAGCTCCCCTGGTTATTATGAGTAGTGATAAAAAGCATTATGGATTTTTAGAGAACTATTAGCAAAGCAGAATCCACATAATAGGACTTGTTCTGGTCAATTATGTCTTTAGGAATACCTGGCTAGCAGCATTTGTGAACTATGTGGTTGAAGGCATAAACCCCTCCCCCCATTTTTAGATGCCTACTTTGGCAGTTTTATCCAGGATATTTGCTGCTATCTTCTGACCTTTCAAGTAGAGATGCTGCTTCTAGCTTCTATCCTATATAAGAGATCCTTTATCCTATAAATATCTAAGAGATTTAATGCTAAGACTCTATCAATGGTATGCCCATAGGCAAATGACAGTACTAGAATAGTTGAATAAATAGGTATGCATTATCTGATAATCTTGTGTATAAACAACATGGATTCTGCTTTCTAACTAACTTTTGTTACATGGTTTTATTATCTAACTGAAAATGAAATTGTCATGGTTCTATCTCTACCACATTCAGGGATGTAATTGTTCCCAATGTGAAGCCTAATTCACTATCCCACACACCAACCTACACATACTATTCCTTTAAATGTAATACCATTAGATTTTTTTAAACACCTGTTTCTGAAACATGGTCAATTGAAGCCAACTAAGGTCTTTATTTTCCAAATAAAACTAATAAAACTGAACCAGAAACAAAGGGGCATTGCAATAATGTAATACATTATGTATAATATTATGTAAAATTTGAAGTAGAAGTTAAATTCTAAAAAGCATCTCTCTCCTAAATGTAGAGAATTTACTGTCCTGTTTGGAATTCTGTTATCTGTTTCGTATTGATTGTTGTCATCATCATTTGTTACTGTCATCGTTTTTATCATCACTATCTTCATCATCACAGTCACCATCTAATATATTATACTCTTTCTGTGAAATCAGCGCTAAGACAGGTACTTTTTTGTAGTGAGTCATGAAATCTTCCTAACCACCTTCAAGTGGGTGTTATTATTCACCAAAGAGAAAAAGAAAATAATACTCAAACAGTGGATAATTGTGTAATTCATTTGAACTGTTTTTCTTAATCTCATATCAAATTACTTTCTATCATATCATGCTGCAAGTAAAGGAGGCTATGGCTCTCTAATACTATTTACTCAGTGTTCTAACAGTATGTAACATATCGAAAATTAAACTTAATGTATTTCTTTCTTTATGAGATTTTTATCTTTGTTAATCCCACCAGGATTCTCCTCATCACCTCTGACTTTTCCCTATTCCATGACACAATGTACTTTGTAACAATTGCCCACATATCTTATCTGACTTTATCGTCCATAGAAAAGCCTTAGTGTTTTTAGTCTTTCATTACCTTTTTAATTGTTGTGAAATCTTGGGCAACTTATTTAATATTGTTGAGCTTTAGTTTCCTCATCATTAAAAATGCTGTCTACCCTGTACACTCCTAGTAGAGGCGACTCACTGCTCTTGCTTCCCGTAAGAGTGGCTGGATTGATAGTGTGGGGTTGAAGGGACTGTGATGATATCCCTGCCTTTAATCTCACCCCCAATTCTTCTCAAGAATTTTAATTTTCTCATCATTCAATCAACACTTCATCTCATCCCCTTCTTGATGTTTTATCATGAAAAAAATTAAAACTGAAAGGTCAATATACATCAGTTATTGACTAGATGCCTCATTGGAGATGCAGCTGTGATTGCCTCTTTGTTCTAATGAAGCTGTGAGTAGCAAATCAAATGTTACATGTAAAAAGAATCTATAAATAAAAAGGACTAGTGAAGAGCATTGCTATATAATATAATAGACTGTATTATGCTGTAATAGTACTATTACTCAATATTTTATAATCTATCAATACATTAATATTTAATATGCATTATATATTATCTATTTAATATATCATCATTTGTATGTAATAATCTGTTATGAATGCTGCTTACCACACACAGCTAATAGTGGTATTTTTTACTGTATTTAATAACAAAATAACATTTTTTTACTGCATTAAAAAAGGAAGACTAAAAGAGTAAATTAATACTCATAGAATTATACTAGAGGTGGAAGATGTAGATTCCTTAGCTGAATTTGTATATGATACCTAAAAAGCTTTGATCAGTCTGATTCTATTTGGGTACATTTATTTTGCAAATTGACTAAAATTATAAATGTCTTTAATATCAAAAGTAATATGAACATTTTAAGAAACTACTTCAATACCATAATGTGTGTGAATAAAAAATCCAGATACTTAAAAGTAGAGTGGATAAGTCAAGTATGGTATATAGGTTTAGAGTTTATCAATAAAGAGTGGGGGACTAAATCTAGCTAATAGCATTGTATGCATTCATGTCCATCTCACAAAAGGACAATATGCATCTATACTGTTTCCCAAAGTGCTTGTTTTTTTAATTGAGCTTGTCATTTTTAATTGAGCTATTTGATTTTTGCTACTGGGTAGTAGGATTTCCTTGTATGTTTTGAAAACGAATCTGGTGTTAGTTTGGGCTCCTATAGCACAATAGTGTAGACCAGGTAGCTTTAAATTAGACATTTATTTCTCACAGTTCTGGAAGTTCAAGATAAGGGTAATAGGAGGGTTTAGTTTTGGTGACCACCCTCTTCTGGATTACATGCTGCCGGTTTCTCATTGCAAATTGCAGAGAAAGAATCAAGCTCTTTTTGGGCTCTTATATGGACACTAATCCCCTTCATCAGGGTGCCACCCTCATGGCTTCATCTAATTCTAATTACCTTTCAGAGGACCCACATGCTAATACCATCATATTTAGGATAGGGTTTCCACATAGGAATTTTGTGGGAGTACATTCAGTCCATAGCAAATCCTTTACCAGATATGAGGTTTACAAATATTTTCTCTCTGTAGGTTGCTTTTTCACTCTGTTGATTATTCCTTTTGCTGTGCAGAAGGTTTTTAGCTTAATGTAGTCTCACTGGTCTATTTTTTTGCTTTTGTTGTTTGTGCTTTTGTTATCATATCTAAGAATTCATTGCCAAGTCCGATGTCATTGAACTTTTATATTTTATTCTAGGAGCTTTACATTCAGGTCTTGCATATAAATACTTAATCCATTTTAAGGTAGCTTTTGTGCATGGTGTAAGATAAAAGTCTAATTTCATTTTTTTTTCCAAGTGGATATCTAGTTTTCCAACACCATTTGTAGAGGAGATGGTCTTTTTCTCATTATGTTTTCTTGGTCACCCTGTCAAAGATCAGTTGACTCTATGTGCATGGGTTTATTTCTGGGCTCTCTATTATGTCCCATAGGTCTATATAACTGCTTTTATGCCTTACCCTATTGTTTTAATTACAAATGCTTTGTAATATATTTAGAAATCAGGAAAGGTGATGCTTTCAGCTTTGTTGTTCTTCCTGAAGGTCTCTTTTTAGGTCTTTTGTGACTCCATATGAATTTTAGGTTTTTACTGTTTTTGTAACAAAAACACCATCAGGATATTGATAGGGATTGCATTAACTCTGTAGATTGCTTTGGGTAGTATTGATATTTTAACAAAATTAAGTCTTCATATCCGTGAACATGAGATGTTTTTGTTTCCATCTATTTGTGTTTTCTTTAATTACTTTTATCAGTTATTTGTTGTTTTCAGCATGCACGTTTTTCATCTTCTTGGTTAAAGTTTTGCTAAGTATTTTATTGTTTTTGATGCTATTGTAAATGGAATTGTTTTCTTAATTTTCTTTTCAGATAATTTATGATTAATGTGTAGAAATAATGTATACAAATTAGTTTTGTATGCTGATCTTTTTATCCTACAACTTTACTGTATGTTTTTATTAGTTTTAACAGGTGTGTGTGTGTATGTGTATGTGTGTGTGTGTGTGTGTGTGTAAGCTACTCATTCTTTGAGAAAATACCCAGATGGAATGGGTTTTATGTTTTGTCCAGTTATATATTTCGAGAATTGATTTTCTTGAGAAAGAACAAGATACTTCCATGCTTTCTAAATTGCATCATTTTCTAAAGCCAGTTTTGTTTGACTATTTAATACAACTGGGATTCCATTTCAGTAATCTAATTGAATTTCAGATCTGAGTCATAGCTGAGCCAGTTCTAAATCAGAGCTCATTTTATTACAGTGCTAATACACTGACTAAATCTTTACAATCCCTCTTCACTGACTGAAGTTCTGTTTACATGGATAAGCATTGTACAAAAAATATCTGATGATCTGTCTGAAGTAAGACCTGCCACTATCTGGAAATTTATTTGTGAATAACCTAATACAGATGAAAGTTGAGTTTGAACATTGACATTGCGTCTACTCATTACGCCCTCCTTTGATTTACACAACTAAGTTTCAGCATTTCTACAACCTGAGTCCTATATCCATGGTGTCCTTCCCCTCCCAAATGTTGCTGCGTCTCCATTTCATCTGTATTTGAAACTAAACACACAGATTCAATATGTACAAAATTATTCTCCTTCATATATAACTTACATATTATATTCACTTTGTACTATATATTTGGTTGTCGGAAAAGTCATGATGCATGTTTGCGACAGATGACACTATTTAATTTTGGGAAATATGAGACTCATTTGCATCTATGTTATTGCTATATTATTTGACAGCTGACAGTTCTAGCTTAATTCTAAAAAAATTGAGCAATTTAGTTGACTTTTAGAAATTTTATAACAAGTTGAAAATGGAAGACCAATCTGTGCATTTTTGCCATATTTTACTGTTTTACTTCCATAAAAGGAAGAATGAGTGTCAAACTTGTGAAAAGTTGCATAAAGTTGACAGTGACAATGCTCTACAAGAACGTCAGTGCCGATGATGGTTCATGAAATTCCATGCTGGTGATTTTGATCTCAATAATGCTCCTCGGTCAAGGAGGCCCAACGAGGTTGATGATGACAAAATAAAGGCATTTATCGAGTCAAACCCACATTACATGACACAAGCGATTGCAGAAACATTGAACATTCATCATTCAAGCATTCACGACCACCTGAAGAAGCTGGGATATGTAAGCAAGCTCGATATTTGGTTCTGCATGAACTCAAAGAAGTTTATTTGATGGTGTGTATAAACATCTGCAATATGCTCATTAAATGTGAGGAAAACGATCCTTTTTTGAAGCGATTTATAACTGGTGATGAGAAGTGGATTGTTTACAACAATATGGTGTGCAAACGATCTTAGTCCGACATGGTGATTCATGTCAAATGACATCAAAAGCAGACATTCATCAGAGGAAGGTTATGCTCTCAGTGTGGTGGATTTTAAAGGTGTCTTTTGAGCTCCTACCAAGGAACCAAACAATCAATTCAAATGTGGACTGTTGGCAGTTGGACAGTTTGAATGAATCTATCATCCAGAAACATTCAGAGCACTTTAATTGTAATGGAGTTGTGTTCCATCGTGACAACTTGAGACCACACACAAATTTGATCACCCATCAAAAATGATTGGAGCTTGGATGGGATGTGTTGCCACACCCACCATGCTTGCCTGCCCTTGCACCATCAGACTTCCACTTGTTTTGCTTTCTTCAAAACTCCTTGCATGGTATAACTTTCAATTGAGATGAGGCTATAAATCAGCACCTTGCTCAGTTTTTCACAAATAAAGACAGGTTCTTCTAAGAACTAGGAATTATGAAGCTCACTGAAAGATGGCAAAAAATTATTGAACAAAATGGACAACATATCATTGATTGATCTTTGTTCTTTATATAAATAAATGACCTTTGAAAAACATAGACAAAATACGTCATGACTTTTCCGACAACCCGATATGTTTAAAGTAGCATATAAAAGAGATCAACAAAATTTTAATATGACTGAAATATTGCTGTTTTGATGTTTATTGAAAATATTTAGAGGTAATATGGTGCAAATACTTTTTATCCAATATTCAATATTTAAAAACATATATTTAAGTGAGCAAAAAGAATAATACTTTTTTGAGAATTATAGCAATTTAAGAAAGTTGTGCTATACTATAGGGTGTGAAGGATGTTTATCCTTCTTGTGAGAAGCCAACTGTTAAGACTAGGAAATAGGATTTACAATTTAGGAATGGACACTTCACTTGAGTAGCAGTCCCTTATACATTTTGGCCATAACCATAAAATCATGTTTAATGAATGCAAGTATTAAACATATGGCTTTCTACAGAAAATTCAATGGAATCACTGTTTTATATGTCCACTGTCAATAGTCATTTCCTCCCAAATCCTCTGTGTAAAGCACCAGGCTAGTTGCTATTAGAAGCGAAGACACACATAAGACCAGGTATTATCAAAGTTCATGCACAACACCACACAAAACTATAAGCTCAGAGCTGAAACACAAGTAAAGTGTGTTAGGAAATCAGAGGAGAGAGAATAAAGTTCTATCCCTGGGTGAATGAAGGTTTGTAAAGGAAAGAGAATTGAAGACACATTGACAAGCACACGGGGTTTGGATATACTGAGATCAGAGGAAGTCATGGGCATTTTCCTCGGTAAGAATAGATGAGCAAAGACAAGGAAGTACAGGGTAAATCTACAGAAAATCATTAATTTTGGCAGAAACAAGAGATGAAAAGTAATTATATATAACATTGATAAGATAATTTGAGGCTATCCTATGGAGAAGTTTTAATGTAAATTTTTATGGATTATTTTTTGTAGCAGTATTTGTATACCTTAAAGATCTGTAACTAATTCTTTTTCTGTAGTCATAAGTGTGCAAATGACAGATTATTCAAATTCTTGGATATGCTCTTTCCTTTACACTTTCTTTTAAATGTCTCCCTTCAACGCTAACTCTTTCTGTTCTACTTTTTAATTTGTTCATTTCCTGGTCTCTGTGGTTGAGCCTAGAACTACCAAAACTTGTATCTGAATCCCTGGTTGGAAGAAAACACATTTCTGTCAGTTCTGATATGGCAGGAAGAAATTTAAAGTGAAGTAAATATTAGGTATAGTAAAAGTAACCATTTGATTGGTGTGTGTTCTTGGAGTACGAAAGGTAAAAGAGGGGATAACCTTTTCAGTAGCATTTTTGCCAGGAAATCAGGGGTATGAATTTGCACTAATAAAGCTACAAATGTAAATGAGTAGTTTTCCATTCCCTCAACATGCAAAGAGGGAAAGATTGAGAGTTATGACCCTGAAGTTAGGGACCTATGTTATTATAGCCTAGGTATAGATTCTGGAAAATTTGGAGACCCCTGGGGGCAATAATAATAGGATATATTATTTTAGGATATAAGTAGGACCCAGTGAAGGGAAGGACAATGAAGCCAGGCAAAATAAGGGTGATAAAGGTATGACTAAGTTAAATGTGAGCAGTGTTGCAAGCAATGTAGTATAATGTAAAGAACATAATATTGCTGAAGAGAAGTGCATAGGTATAAGAAAACATATAAAAAAGAGAGTAAGGAATCTTATAAGGATTTATAGTCAGGAAAGTATGATTCCATTGATGTAACATAATAACTAAATATTATATACATGAAGTAATTATACACACACATGAGGTGTGATGAAAAATATGGTGAATGTTTAAATATAAAACATTTATTACAGTAAAAGACACATTGCCTTTAATCCCCCTTAAAACGCTCCCCCTCACTTTATCCCATCATCCTTGACACTTTCTGAATCAGTTCTGGAAGTCCTCTTTCATGAGTGTCTTTATTTCATCCTCCATTATGACAACATTCCGTGTCACACATCACTTCTAGTATATGGCAATCTCTCAAATAAAAACATTACAGTGTGTCCTCATCCACCTTATTCACCAGATCTGGCATCGTGTGACGTGTCACTTCCCCAAAGTCAAAATGACCATGAAAGTAAAATGTTTTGAAGTGATTCAGGACATTGAGGCAGCCACCACAGTGCAAGTAAAGATACTCATGAAAGAGGACTTTCAGAACTGCTTCAGAAAGTGGCAAAAACTATATATATGTATATGCATGATGTGGGTGAGGAAATGTAATCAAAGAAGCAATTCTCAATGAGCCTACTTTTCTGATTTTTTTTACCTGGTTAGAGAAATAATTGGTATCAGTGCTCAAATCAAACCCCCATAGTTAAAGCATGCCATTTACATTTACTATTATTACTCATTTACATTTATCTTAGTAAATATAGTTTGAAATAAGTATCATGTTACAAGATGAGGTTAGGAGTGATGCTGCCTGCATTACATTTCTACAGTATGCACAAAATTCATAATGCTTACAGATTTATAAGCTCTATTAAAATTCTTTAGGCATATATTTTTCTCACAGTTTATGAAGAAAACAAAAGCATTATCATACCCATTTTTCAGACGAAGTTCAGGGGCCAGAGCCAGAACATCACCATTGACACTTGGGATCCCTATGCTTACAGTATGCTCCTAATCCAGGGTTAGATTATTCTTTAAAAACAGTCTCATGTATCCCATGTGATTTTTTTTTGTAGCTCTTAAGTTTAAGAACATCAATAGGACTTTGACTATGTTAAGATTCCAGGTAAATCACATGAACCATCTGACCAGGAGCTGAGTCAGAAGTAGATAATTTGTGGTGATGTACCTAGATCTCCTTTGGAAGAGTTTATAAAGAGAGAATGGGTTTGAAATTGATAGATAAAGCATGAATTGCTTTATTTCATTGGCAAGTTATTATTAGTACATGAAAGTTACTGAAACTCAACGTGGATTTTTTGGTAGTTTTATGAAACAAATTAGAGGAGAGAAAAAATGGATATAATGGTTAACAAAAGTGTTTACAGTTGTAATTGAAATTTTAATTTACAATGTTATATCTTTTAATGTCAGCAATAAATACTCAAACAAATCACCAAAAGAATAGAAAGTCTATATCAAAATAGTTCAATTTCTGAATTTTTAATAATTGAATAGTGTATTTTTGGTTTTAAAGCTGGTATTAAATTAATGTATTAAACAAGATTATCTGGAAAATACTTTCAGTAGGATCATGACTAGTTCCATTTATTATTGGAATAAGCAAATGTAAGTTTTCATATGTTCTTGATTGTAAAACATCATCTACTGTAAGAAGTGCTACACATTTGATTGTAGCTCTTCAAGGAAATGAAGACTACAATGCACACATTCATTTTAATACATATGAGGTTGGACAATTCAGTTCGCTAACTCATCCTAGAAAAAGTGCTACACACTTCACTGCTGAGTATCACTACGTTCACCTTCGAAGTACTCCCATTGGGAAGCTATGCACTGACACCAGTGCCTAGCCTATCCTTCAAAGCAATTTTGGAACTCTATCTGGAATGGCCATCAGAGCTGCCATCATATTACCCTTGATGTCCTCAATATCATCAAAATGTCTTCCTTTCAATATTTTCTTTATCTTTGGGTAAAGAAAGAAGTCATTGGGGGCCAGATCAGGTGGGCAGGGAGGGAGTTCCAATATAGTTATTTGTTTACTGGCTAAAAACCCCCTCACAGACAGTTCTGTGTGAGCTGGTGCATTGTCGTGATGCAAGAGCCATGAATTGTTGGCGAAAGTTCAGGCTGTCTAACTTTCTCACGCAGCCTTTTCAGCACTTCCAAATAGTAAACTTGGTTAATTGTTTGTCCAATTGGTACAAATTCATAATGAAGAATCTCTCTGATATCAAAAAAGGTTGGCAACATTGTTGCAACTTGTTCACAAATTTAATTGTCAGGCCTCATAGTCCAACTTCAGAAATACTAAAATGCGAGCACCTGAGAATCTGATACTTTGAAGAAATAAAACAATTTCCTATAATAATTATAATATTTTTTAAAATTTAAATTACCAGCAAAACATAGTTTTGTTTGTTTGACTCAAAGAATTTGGACTTGGAGAATATGCTTCTTTATTTTAATATTTACTTCTACCACTTTTTGCTTTGTAGCCTTCAGAAGTGACTTAATACTTATTTACCTTGGTTTTCTCATGTATAAAATGAAAATCTTAATAGTACCTATCTCATTAAGAAATTAAGCTAATACACAGTAAGTTATATAAAAAGGCTCAGCATATATTAAGAATTCAGTTAGTGTTAATTAGCTCCTATTATTATCTTTATTATGGTTTTATGTAAACTATTATTCAATAACTATGTTTCAGAATAAGGAAATTCATACAATACTTAAAATTGATTGTAGGCAGAGTGTTATAAGTTGACCCAATATTCTAAATATAATGAAAATGGTGTTCTATGTCAGAAAATACCTTATATGTTGAAATTTTCAAATTTGGATTTTTGCCAGACTTTTAACTGAATTTTAAGTCTTAAAAAACTGGTTTTGGGCCGGCCGAGTGGCTCAGTTGGTTAAGAGCTCGCTCAAGAGTGTGAGCTCTGAGCAACAGCGTTTCGAGTCCCAGCCCAAGCTGAGCAGCCGCTGAATTGCCAACAGGTAGCAGGATGGCTCAGCTAAAAAAAAAAAAAAAAAAAAGAAACTGTTTTTTTTCCTCCTTATTTTTATTCACTGCTTCTTTATTTTCTTTTATTTTTAGCTTAAGGCTTTTTTTTTTAACTTGGAAAAATAAGACATTGCTTTGAGACACCATTCTCCCACTACTTAATAAAAAAAAAAAAGAAAAGAAAAAAAAGTCATAAGTTCATCATTTCTCCTGCCTCAATTCTCATTGAAAAAAAAATCTATCTGGTTTTATTACAGAATCCATTCATTTGTATTTTTTGAACAGTGTTCGCTTTTTTTCTTAACCATTAGCAAGTAAAAGAAAACTTCTATCTCATTAAGAATATTTTGTACTAAATTTTAAGGAATACCATTGAGTGAAATGCAGGCATTTAGGTTTATTTCCAAAAGCAGCCCTTTTTACTCGTAAGTGACATTCAATCCATCACTACATTTGAAAGAAGAAACTATGTATAAAATACAAATATATAGTAAAATTAATAATTATATAGTATTACCAGTTGTTTTTCTGGGGGGTTAGCCAAGCTTAAGACAAAGCTTAGCACAGGCACTGAGATTCAAGTAGTGTGTTTGGGAGTAAATCTTTGGAAGCAGGAGCAGGGGAACAGGATGAGTGAGATAAGAAAGGAGAAAAACCAAATGAGAGTACCCTATTGAGATTGTTCCTGTAAAACAACAACAACAACAACAAAAACACTGCTTTGGGACCTCAGAGAAATATAGAATGACTTCTGTAATTGTCTTTCGAAAGGCTAGAAGTGGGGCATTTATCTACCTGGCTTTATCCACATTATTGAAAGATTACCCCAGGGAGAATCAATTTTCCCACAACTAACAAACTGCTCTTTCTTTCAAGCTTAGTGGACTTCCTCTGATTCGAAGAAGTCCTGTGACAGAAATCTGACATCTGTGAAGAATAATTGAGATAGGACACTACCTTAGTTCATTCACGCATCAAACTGCATCATACAGTAAAGGCCAAAGTTATTGATGGTCAAGAGGATGTGATGCTGGGCAGCCCAAAACATCAACCGCAATCTATCCCATTCATCACTTAGATTTTCATGTGCCCCAAATTAAATCTACTCTGTAGGAAATTTTGAAAAAGTGGTTTGCCAAAATCTGTATAATATACTTCTTCAGCAGAGTTGTTGAAACAGATTACAGTCTCTTCTGATGAAATTATCATATCTCACTTCTTTAGTATCTTTGTTTACGTTCCTTCACACGTCAGCCGATATTTAGCTGATTTATGGGTTGTCAGAAAAGTCAAGACGCATTTTTGTGACGAAAAACAGAGAAAAAAATATGTCATGACTTTTCCGACAACCCAATAGAATGCTGACCAGGTAGGGTGGCCCAGACCATTATCTCTGAGAGATCTGAGCCTTTGGTTGCATTGTCTCTGTTGCCTGTAGTGGCTATAGATGCCCATTCAGGGTTATCACAGGCCTGGAAGCAAGGATTCGCCATAGCGAATCCTCTGAGTTCAAGATTATATCAATTTTTTTCCTCCATTCTGTTGCAGAAACCCTATTCTTCAAAATAATCAGGATCGAATATATTCTTCATTATGGTACTTCACCAGTCCATTGGACTGCTGGTCTTCTGACAGGAAAAGCTCAAAGTAACCACATGGCAGGGTTGCTGGTTGAAGAGACTTATTTCATTAGTTTGGCACTGAAGGTTTATCTTCAATGCTGCAACAGGCACCTGCTTTTGAGGCCATTTGGTATATTATATTCCCTATGCTCCAGTGTTGGATAGCATTGCATTCATAACATAAGACCAATGTGAAAGTCTAAGGAATAATAACATGATCAAGACCCCTGGGACTATATTATGTCAGAGAACAAAGGAGTCACCAGGGTTCTGAAGCACAGATGGTGAATGTGTATTGCAGTTACTCCCATATAAAATGAATTGGTTTTTGATCTTTAATGATGGAGATTGGAAAGAACACATTTTCTGATTCAGTAGCTTAATACTAAGTGCCAGGAGACTTGACCTGTTTCACTAAAGATAGTGTGCATCGGTACGAATTTAAGGAATACCTTATCCACCACAAATTACTGGATTTGTTCAGAGACTACACACGTGAATTCATTGTGAACATGGTGGAATCATCTCTCCCGTATCCTCTATCTTTGAAAAAAGTACTAATCTGTGTAATGCCAGCAGGGACATAGTACTATTTCTAAGTTACTGTCTTGGCTAGAAACAGAGAGGTAGTGACAGGCGCTTCTACTCGACCTCCTCTACAGACGATTCTTAGGTCAAAGAGCGTGTGTGTGGGCTCTCTCAACTGCTACCAAATGAGGTTCAGGAAAATAGCAAGGGCCAGGACCACAGATAATAATGGTGCTCTGTGCAATCGGCTAGGGCCAGAACTCAAAGATACTGTATGTAACAGCCCTCAAAGTTTGGGTATTGCTCTTTCTCCAGTGCGCAGTCACTTTGGTAAGTGATGACAAGTTTTTTGTTTTTGTTTTTTTTTTAAAATTATTAAGTGAATATCTATTGTATATATTTGAGGTGGTTTTGCAGTATTCTTCCAAAAGGAGACACAGACTTCATTTCAGTGGGTGGACCCTGGGTCTCTCAACTCCACAAATATGGAAACTGTGAGAAAATATCATTTCAGGTTGCAGAACCTGATTTAAGATTTGTTGTCCTATTTGGTTGCTCCATCTATTGTTCAGATCTATGAAATACACACTCACAATATTATTGAGATATAATTTGCATAACATAAAATTAACCCTTTTAATGTGTAAAATTTACTGGGTTTTAGTATATTTACAAAATTGTGTAATCATCCCCACTAGTTTTTGAACATTTTTATTACCCCCAAAAGAAAGTCTGTACCCGTTAGCACTTATAGTGCCCCTCCCTAATCCATGGTTTTGCTTTCCCAGGTTCCAGTTATGCAAGGTCAACTGTGGTCAGAAAATGATTAAATGGAGAATTCCAGAAATAAATGATTTCATGTTTTTAATTGCACGCTATTCTTGGTAGTGTGATGAAATCTCACGCTGGCCCACTGAGTCCCACTCTGTCCTGACCGGGATGTGAATCATCCCTGTGTCCAGGTGTCCACGCTGCATGTGCTACCTGCCCATTAGTCACTTAGCAGCCTCTCAGTGATCAGATGCTGTCACGGCATCGCAGTGCTTGTGTTCAAATAACACTTGTTTTACTTAAAAATAACCCTAAAGGGAAAGTGTAGTGAGGCTGACAATTCAGATATGCAAAACAGAAGCCATAAAATGCCTTCTTTAAGTAAAAAAGTTAAAATTCTCAGCTTAATAAGGAAAGGGGGAAAATGCTGAGGTTGCTAAGATCTATGGTAAGAAAGAACTTTCTGTCTGTGAAATACCGAAAAAGGAAAAATAAATGTGTGCTAGTTTTGCTGTTGCACCTCAAACTGCAGATGTTACAGCCACAGTGCTTGATAAGTGCTTAGTTGAAATGGAAAAGGCATTAAATTTGTGACTGGAAGACATGAATGGAAAATGAGTTTCACCAGAAAGCATCGATGCCTATACAAAGACTTCATTCAGCAAGAGACCACATTCATGTAACTTTTATTAAAGTATAGTGTTATAATTCTAATGTATTAGTAGTTATTGTTAACCTCTTACTGTGCCTGTTTATGAGCTAAACTTTATTATAGGTATGTATATATACAGGAAAAACCATAGTATATGTAGGACTTGGTACCACTCGAGGTTTCAGGCATCCATTGGTGGTCTTGCAATGTATTTCCCATGGAGAAGGGGGACTACTCTAATCTATTTTAGTCCCTCCCCTCCCTTACTCCATGGTAATTACTAATCTACTTTCTGTTTCTATGGAATTGTTATTTTGGACATTCCATATAAATGGAATCATACAATATATGGCCTATTGTGACTGGCTTCTTTAACTTAGAATATTGTTTTGAGGTTCATCCAAGTTGTAGCATGTATCTATGCTTCATTGCTCTTATTGCCAAATAAATTTCCTTTGTATGGGTATGCTGCCATAGTAATGAAAATATAGTGGGAGATCTCAGATTCAAGAAAATTTTAGTTCAATGAGTAAAGGACATGTTTTAGAGAAAACTGGAGGGGTTATCACTTTGTGAGGGGTGTAAATGTCTAACTATTACACTGTTTTGTACACCTGAAACTAATAAAAAAAATGATGGAAGAAAAACTGGACATATATATGGGAAATAATTCCATTTTTGTCCAAATCAGACTAGATTTATCTTCAGTTGAGATTGATTAAAAATAAATGACATAACGTGATACAGTCACATATACACATGCACACAGAAATAGAACTTTATTGATGGAAATAAACATACTCCTAAACATAAATTTAAACAAAACAAAGTTAATTTTATTTTTATGCTAGAAAATTAAGAATGACAATGATTTTTTTTTTAATTTGGAAAATAAAGCAGTGGCTATAATGAAAATTGTAAAGCAAAACAAAGATCGTAGGGATAAGGAAAAAATATGCAAAGCCACTAAAATTAGAAGCAGTCAAGATTCAGACTGAAGATAAACTGGTGAAATTAGGAAAAGTATTACCATTTCTAAAAAATGCAAATTGTAAGTACAAAAAAAATGAAAACAATGTCTGAAAGAATGGTAGCAAAATGAAGAGTGTAAACCTATTCTTTGCACAAAAGAGGTTTCAGTTGGAAAAATGTACCATATCAAGTAAATTTTAACAGGGAAAGCTTTACTAATTTATTAAATATACTTGTATGTATGTGTTACAGGCAAAATTAATATAAAGAGAATCATTCTGTAAAAGGTCTTTTTAAATGTTTCAAAAAAGAAATATTCTCCATAATATTTGAAATATTTAAATATTTCATCAAATTAAAATATGAGTAAAAACTCTCACAAATGTGTAAATAATGGTGATAAAATGAAGCTTGTTTCATGCCAGAAAATAGTGGAAGGGAAACTTAATAATCTGATGTGTTAATATCGAGACACCAAAATGTTTTATGTTTAGGTTTTGATAGATATTACCAATTTAGAGGTTTCAAGATTACCTATTATTTTGTGTGATGATTCTATTACATACTTAGAAAGCTATGTCACATTCTTCTATTATTTTGGTTTTACTATTTCTTGTATATCTGTTAAATTTTAATTTATGTATTCTTGGTTACAGTATAATGTAAATATTTATCTCTAATAATTTATTTTCCTTAACATTTGATATGTCTCATATTAATATATCAGCTTCTTATGTTTATTAATACCCATTATAAACTATTTTTTCTTTTTTCTTTTTACCTTTGCTGTATGCTTATGCTTGATGTATTTCTCTTGTAAATTACATGTAGTTGTTTAATTATGGAAAACATACAAATTTACTTTGATTACATTTCAACATATTCTGTAGTTGCAGTTTTTATTTCCTTTTTGATAGAAAGATAGACTAACAAAAGAGAAAGCTAAATATAAGTTTGTTAGAAAACAGGATATTACAATTGATAAATTTAAGAAACTCATTCTTTAAAATGAAATAGATTAATTTCTTGCCATCATTTTCAACATCATCACAAGGAGAACATATAAACTAAAAAACGAAGTAGAAAAAAATCTATTAAGTTTGTATATTAGAAAATAAAAATTTTAAGAGAATGCTCTACAGCAAAATACTACCTAAAAGATTTCAAAATGTTGGTACCATGAGGATTTTCTTATTTTCATATTTTATGTCACTCAATACTTTTTGAAGTAGAAGTCTTTTTAATTTTCAGGTGGAAAAGCTTTCACATTATTTTGTTTTGCTTTTGTTAACAATTTCTAGTATTAATGCTTTTTTATAAGACAACTTTGCACTTTCTGCTTTATGAAAATTGTGTGTGTGTGTGTGTGTGTGTGTGTGTGTGTGTTTGTAACCTATATGTGGTCAGTTTTCTTAAATGTCCTGTGTGCATTCAAGGAGGTTCATTGCCCACTGTTACAGGTTTTAAATTTGACACATATGACAATATGTGTAGCTTATTCACTATCCTTAGTTCTTCTTTATTTAATTGACCTTTCTAGTCCAGAGAGTGATGCATTCATCTCTCATTTTTGTGTTCCCTCTTTTTTACCTTACATTTATATGAAGATTGTTGCTATGTAATTAACAGTGAAAGTACCATAAATATTATATTTCCCTTCTAAATTCTGATTTTCAGAAATAGAAGTTTTTTTTTAATAAATACTTTATTATTTTAGATCACTTTTAGGTTACAACAAAATTGAGAGAAAGATACAGAGATTTCCCAAGTATCCCATCCCCACATGTATAGCCTCCTCCATTATGAACATCACTCATCCCAATGGTACTTTTTACCACAGATGAACCTACATTGACTCATCATAATCATCAAAAGTCCATAGTTTACATTAAAGTTCATGCTCCATATTGTATATTCTATATGGTTGGACAAATGTATTTATTATTATAATATCAACATAGTATTTTTCACTGCCCTAAAACCCCTCCAAGCTCTGCCTTTCCATCTCTCCCCAGGCCCCCTCTGCTCACCCCCAACCCCAATACACACACACACCTCTGGCAACCACTGATTTTTTGTCTTCATAGATTTTCCCTTTGCAGATGTCATATAGTTGGAATCGCACAGTATGCGACCTTTTTAAATTGGCTTCTTTTACTTAGTAATATGCATTTAAGGGTCCTTTATGTCTTTTCATGGCTTGGTAGCTCATTTATTTTTAATGCTGAATATTATTCCATTTTTTTAATATACCATCTTTAATTTATCCATTCAGCTACTGAAGGACATCTTGGTTCCTTCCAACTTCTGGCAATCATGGATAAAGTTGTTATAAACATACATGCATATGTAAATTTTTAGGTAGATGTAAATTTTTAACTCTTTTGGGTAAATACCAAGAAATATGGTAGCTGGATTTTATGGTAAGAGTATATTTAATTTTGTAAGAAAGCACCAAACTGTCTTCTGTAGTGTTGATACCATTTTGCATTCCCACCAGCAAACTATGAGAGTTTCTGTTGCTCCACATCCTTGCCAGTATTTGGTGTTGTCAGTGGTCTGGATTTTGGCCGTTCTAATAGATGTGTAGTGGTAGCTCATTGTCATTTTAATTTGCATTTCCCTGATGACATAGGGTGTGGAGCATGTTTTATTTATGCTTATTTGCCATCTGTATATATTCTTTGGTGAGGTGTGTTAAGATCTTTGGCCCATTTTTTAATTGAGTTGTTTGCTTATTGTTGAGTTTTTAGTGTTCTTGGTATGTTTCAGATATTGGATGTGTCTTCAGAAAATACTCTCTCCTAGTCTGTGGCTTATCTTCTCATTCTCTTGACATTGTTTTTCATAACAGAAAATTTTAACTTTAATGAAATACAGCTTCCAATTATTTCTTTCATGGATCACGTCTTTGGTGTTGTATCTAAAAAGCCATCACCATACCCAAGGTCATCTAGGTTTTCACCTGTTATAGTCTACAAGTTTTACAGCTTCGCATTTTACATTTTAGTCTGTAGTCCATTTCGAGTTAACTTTTTGGAAGAGAATAAGGAAAGTGTGAGTCTAAAGTCATTTTTCTTTACATGTGGATTGTCTAGGTGTTCCAGTACCATTTGTTGAAGAGACTGTTTTTAATCCACTGAATTGCCTTTGCCCTGTCACCAAAGATTAATTAACTATATTTATGAGGTAAATGTTTTAATTTTTATTCTTAATGCTTTGACATCTGCTTTTTAACTCTTCTGACTTTAGGATTTTGAACCCTCTTGCAACACAATCATGCAGGACTCTCTTCTGTTTCTGTAGTCTTAAATCAGAATCTCCTCTTGTCTGCCTATTTTATGGACTATCTTTTCAAGAATGAGTCATGTAAGGCCTAAATTTAAGGCTCGATATTACCGTGTTTCCCCAAAAATAAGACAGGGTCTGGTATTAATTTTTGCTCTAACAATCTACATTTGTTGATTTATTCATGTACAAAAATCTGCATTTATTCAAACAGTCATGTCTGGCTGACAGTCTTATCTGGGACCTGTGTTTGGGGTAGGGCTTATATTATGAGCATCCTGAAAAAATCATGCTAAGGCTTATTTTCTGGTTAGGTCTTATTTTCGGGGAAACATGGTATGTGCTACTTTGAGATCTGGGGAAAACAGAAGGGTATCAAATGTGCTAACTGCATTTTCCCTCTTACACTCTACTTCAACAACAACAATAAACAAACAAAAAAAGTTCCCTGTTCCCAATAACTTCTTTTTGTCATGGATGGAAACCTGGCACAGTTTCTGCTTGTCCATGAGGCGCAGGTTTTGGTGCCCTTCCAGCCCACAGAATTATTCCAACAAACCAATCTCATCATCCCACAGGAACCAGGGGTTAATCCATTCTTTTGATAGTACAAGTAAGCCTCCTTCAGCCCCCGCTTGTTCTCTCTGTTCCTAACTGCTACCCCTGTGTGGCCCTGCATGTCATGCTGTGTCCTTCTTACATAGGCTGGGAGTAAATGTGATTAATAAACTGCTGTTGTTCTCAGTACTAGATTTTGTGTTTGGCCACCTCCACACTGCTATTTGAGGATTCCCTCCCTCACCAAAGGGTGACTAAAACAATATGTTTGTGTAGAAAACAGCTTTGAGTGATATTGTTTTTGTTTCTGGTGCAAAGGGCTAGTTGGTTTACTGTCTGGTATAATGAATTTATGTCTCCTTACAAGGTAAAGGTCAGACAGCTTGCAGCTCATTAGAAAGGTCTCAGTTCTCTAAATTCAGTGTTCCTTGGCTGTGATACACACACCTGCATAGGCAGTATCCACCTAAGTTGCCCCACCAAGGCTCTGCAGGACGTAGAGGCTCAGGGAACCCATTCAAAGCTGACTCATGAATCATGATCTTTTCTTCTGACCCACAAGTCGCATGCCTTTTTCCAGCATACATGAAACTGGCAAGATAATTTGTTGACTTTCAAGTAGAGTAACTCTAATTCTTTATAGTTCTTGACAACCTTGCTTTTTAAATTTGTTTTTCCCGGTAGGTATACTTTTGTCCGTTCCTTTGTTTTTAGCTTTCCTCAATAGCTTTGCTTTGATTTGTTTTTATACTTTGCACATAGCCTTGAGTTGAATTTCACTTTGTAGTAGTATATTTTAAATTATTTGAATAGGTGATTATCTCTATTTAAATTTAGTGATGTGACTGCAATGTTTGGGCTCAGTTCAGTGATATTATTTTAGATTATATGTACTGTACCGACTATTATAAGTATTGGTTTACCTATTCAATTTGTTGACTTTTTAAGAATTACTTTTATATTGATTCTTTCTTTACTTTGTAGTGATTTTCTTTAAAAACATAGTTTTTAAAAAATTTTTTCAGTAATTTTTGTTACTGAAGTTTCTCTTTGTTAGAATTAAATGCTAACAATTTATTTCCCCCCACTTATTTTCTTAGCATTTTATCAATGATTTTCTTCTCCTTTGTCCATTCTCCCCTCTCCAGTGTTTTAATTTTGTCATTTCTACTTTATCAGAGTATAAAATGTTGGCATATATTCTTGCACATATTTTTACTTTTGCTTTCATTAGCTGTAGAATTAAGCAGATTCAATGCTCACTATCACACCTTCTACAAAATTCTCCCAAGTTCTATCTTATTTGGATGAAGCTCTTCAAGTAGGTTTTCTTTTGGAAGGCCTGTATGTATGATACGCCATGAATTTTTGTATTTTTATAATCTTAGTACTATATCCTTGGCATTTAAAAGACAGCTTTGCTTGATATAAACTTCTTGGTTCAAAACTTATTTCCTTGAGAATTTTGAAGATCACACATTGTTTAATTGTTGTCTTATTTATATGCTGTGTTTGAGCATCCTGGATCAATGTGGTTTTCTTTCCAGTTCAATATCTTGCTTGTAATTTTATTACTGTATGTCTTATAGTTGGTCATTGGGATCAGGATTTTTCCATTGCTGTGTATTTTTGGAAAATTTTCTCATATTATACTTTGAAGCTCATATCTGTCCTATTGTTTTTCTTTTTCAGAGATGTTAGCAGTATGTATGTTGGAATTTGTTTGTCAATCATTGAAATTTAACACTAATTCTCTAATTCTTTATACTTAAATCCACTTTTATTTTTTTAAATTTATTTATTTACTTACTTATTTACTTATTTAATTTTACTTTATCTTTTGGCTGTTTTATTTTCTTTCCTCAGTATTCTCTATAATATTTTTAGTAGAAACTACTCTCCTTTATGCAGTTTGAAATTAGCTTCATTTCTGTGATGAGTTTCTAATCCTTCTCCCCAATTTTTTTATTAATTTAATCAACTCTTCTTTTCACATATTTCATGTTTTGTCCATTTCTATTATTGATTTTTATCTGTTTTTTTATTTTGCAAATTAAATGTTATGTTACACTATTGCTTTTATTCATGATTGCCTTTTTAATGAGTGTTTTTACCTTTTTTATTAATTAAGGTTTATTGGGGTGACAATGGTTAATAAAGTTACATAGGTTTCAGGTGTACAATTCTGTAATACGTCATCTATATATCACATTGTGTGTTCACCACCCAGAGTCAGTTCTCCTTCCATCACCATAGATTTGATCCTGTTTACCCTCATCTACCACCTTTCTCTCCCTCCCTCTCTGATAACCGCTAAACTTGTGTCTATGTCTGTGAGTTTTTTTCTTCGTTTGTTTTGTTCCTTTGTTGTTTTCAGTTTTATATGCAAAATATCAGTGAAATCATATGATTCTCAACTTTTTCTGTCTGATTTATTTCGCTTAGCATAATAATCTCAAGATCCATCCATGTTCAAAGGGCACTATTTCATCTTCTCTTATGGCAGAATAGTATTCTGTTGTGTATATATACCACATCTTCTTTATCCAATCATCTATGGAAGGACAGTTTGGTTGTTTCCATGTGTTGGCCACTGTAAATAGAGCTGCAGTGAACATTGGAGCACATATGTCTTTACAGATAAATGTTTTCAAATTTGGGGGGTATATACCCAGGAGTGGAATTGCTGGGTCATATGGTAATTCTATTCTTAATTTTTTTGAGGAACATCGACACTGTGTTCCATAGCGGCTGCACTAATCTGCATTGCCACCAACAGTGTGTGAGGGTTCCTTTTTCTCCACGGCCTCTCCAACACTTGTTATTTGTCTTATTAATGATAACCATTCTAACCGGTGTGAGATGATATCTCATTTTGGTTTTTATTTGCATTTCTCAGATGTAGTGATATTGAGCATCTTTTCATATGTCTTTTGGCCATCTGTGTGTCCTCTTTAGAGAAATGTCTATTCAGGTCCTCTGCCCATTGTTTAAGGGGATTGTTTGTTTTTATTGTTGTTGAGTTGTATGAGTTCCTTATATATTTTGGATATTAGCCACTCATTAGAGGTGTTGTTTGCAAATATCTTCTCCCATTTGGTTGGTTGTCTCTATTTTTTCAATGGCTTCCTTTGCTGTGCAGAAGCTTTTTAGTTTGATACAGTATTTTTACCAGCTGAAATACTTTGATCTAACCTTTTTGAAAATTCAGAATCATTTTTATAGATATTACACAATATGTTCTCTTTATTGTGAAATATCATATAGTTTCCTTGATTATTAAATGTAAGAGCATGTATAACAATGAACATTTCAATTAATATATTAATGATTTTTTGAGATAGAGGGGTTGGTCTTTTTTAATTTTATGACTCTCTTTGCTTTCTCTATGACCCTTAATTTTCAAGGTTTTTTTTTCTTCATTTTCAACCTTTACCATCAAGCTTCCAGAGGATGCTATTGCCTCCTGGGATATCATTTTCCTCCTACCTAGAAGTAATGAATTAAAATTGCTACTCACTTTTACAGAATTTAGTGTTTTAAGCACTCGATCTGTTTTCAAACCTGTTTTCAATAATTTTCCACATAGAAAAATGTTGAGTTTTTGTTTTTTGGTTTTTTTTAATGTGTATTCTGCCCTTGATCCCACTGCCCTCTCCTCATTTCCATGAAATCTACACCAGGTTCTCTGCTCCAGTATTCCTTTGGATGGGTCTACCTATTTTGAATGCTTCATTACATTTTACTTGAAGATAATAGTGATTTCTGTATTTTCTTTAATTTTAGATATGGGAGATGGTGGTTTATTTACTCTCATTTTTAATATGTGTAATATTTGTAGGATGTGTGCAGTAACTGAGATTTACACAAATATAATTTGTTAGGTCATTCTGTATTATTTTCTCAAAAATGTATATTAACATAATCAATTTTAATAAATATAAAGAAAACAAACCTAATGGGACAATAATTATGGGAACATTTAGGGGAAATATTTATAAAAGCTGACATTTCTGTATCCATAGTTAGATGAATGTTTGTTACTCTGATATTCTATAAAGAACTGTTAATTTTCGAAAATTATTTTCTATCACAGAGAGTAATGAAAAACTTATCCATATATTTACTATATTTGCCTAGCACTGAAACTCAAAAATTAAAATAATAATAATAATAATATAAAAATTTTACAAACCAATTATGTACTCTTATAGATGTCAAAATTGCATACTCTTATGAATATAGAAATCAAACACTAGGGAATACACTCCAGAAATATTCTATCACAATAGATTATAGAAAGTAAGGTTTAATTGAGGGATATAAGAATATGACAAAACTATGAAATAAACACGAATATGTCAAGTGGAAATCAACATAAACAATTTAGCATGTGTTTTAAAGGTGGTATATAAAATACAACATCTATATCTGTCTTTAAGCTTATAAATATATTAAAAAACAAAACAAAACAAAAACACTTCTGTCTTAATTTGTTTCAGCTGCTATGACAAAACGCCATGGCTGGTTGGCTTATAAATGACAGAAATGTATTTCTGTACAGTTCCAGAGGCTGGGGATCCATGATAATGGTGCCAACAGTTTCAGTGTTTGGGATGATACCTTTTCAGTGGGTCCTCACATTATTGGAAGCGGGTAGGGTGCACTGTAGGGTCTCTAAATAATAATCCCAGTTATGAGTGCTCTACTCTCATGACCTAAGCATCTATCAGATTACCCACCTACATATACCACCATCTTGGGCATTAGGATTTCAACATATGAATTTTGGGAGAAGAAAAACATTCAGACCATAGTAACCTCTTAAAAATTGAGTATGGGATATTTTTCCAAATTTAAAATTAATATCTATCAGGAAAAGAGACTCAATTTCATATTAAATAATGCATTCTTAGTTGCAAGAAAGGTTGTCTCACTCTTAAAAGTTTGCTCTGCTAGGATTGTTGAAG
Source organism: Hipposideros armiger (assembly GCF_001890085.2). Classification (NCBI taxonomy): domain Eukaryota; kingdom Metazoa; phylum Chordata; class Mammalia; order Chiroptera; family Hipposideridae; genus Hipposideros; species Hipposideros armiger. Next base: position 37,551 of record NW_017732034.1, read on the forward strand.
CATTGCTCTAATCTCTTCTTATCAAAAATCACTGTAACATGACTAGAATGTTAGAGTATCAATTTCTGATTTTATAATAAATAATGAGGAAAATAAATGCATATTCCCTAGTGAAAGTATATCATTACTATATAGTATCAAGATAACTCAGAAAATGCAAAATAATTCACATGGTTTGAGCAAAGGTACTGGGATAGAATTGGGCCATGTTTTCTTTAACATCTAGATCATTGTTTCTTTTTCAGGAAAATTAAAAACCCAGATGTTATGTATACGATTTTCTCAAGGGAAAGATCATATCTTATTTCCACAGTAGTCTAAAGTGTGAACAATAAAGTCAGACAATTCCTACACAAGAAATCTTTCCAGATTTCCTTGGCCAAGACTGATTAAAGCTCCCTTCTTGGTTCTGTCAAAGAAAAAAAGAACTGTTAAGCGTCAAGGGAGAGAGACTGTTTCAATCAGGGAGAGAGATTGTACTCAAATCCACTGAAATGAAAGATGGGAGAGTGTTTTGGCACTAGGGTGAGCAGTGAAAAAGGTGTAGGCATTAAGAAGTACAAATTGGCAGTTACAAAATAGTCATAGGGATGTAAAATAAGGCATAGGGTGTATAATCAATATAGTCAATACTGTAATAATGTATGGGGTCGTGGGGTACTAGTCTTATTGGGGGAATCCCTTTGTAAGTTACATAAGTGTCTAACCACTATATTATATACCTGAAACTAATATAATATTGAATGTCAGCTGTAATCTACAAATTAAAAATATTACAAAGCACTGGAGAAAATTAAGGGGAATATTGGTTAATGTCTTTAGGCCACCTGTGTTTGCTAATTGGTGCTTATGAAATTTAGGCTCCTACCCTCCCACAGAGATCAGAAAATAAGGGCACTATCTTTTTTGATGATTACATTTCTAAGGGAGAGTGCCCAGATCCTTGAGAAAGACATTTTTGGGTTATAAAACTGGCAAGAAGCTGAGGGAAGATGTATATCTGAAAGAAACAGAGGAAGAATTTACAATTGCCAGTTCTCTAAAGTAAATGCTCTAAGAGAATGGAGGTCAGGAGCCTGTTGTTAGGAAGAAATCTGTCTAAAGTTTAGTCAAGCTAAGGAGAATGATAAGGCCATCTTGATTAGTTCCAACAATTTTACTCTCACATAACTTTTTAAAATATGTTCATTTCTTTTTCTCCTCCACTAAACAGTGAGCTTCTTGAAAGTAGATGTTTATTACATGGTATGGTATTTTACAGTATTTTATTCCCTTCTCCTTATTCATGCTCTTTAATGTACCCTCTCACACTGATATTGGTCTGTCTTTGTGACTTCTTTTGTTCAATAGGGCATTAGCAACCATGATATAAGCTGAGGCTTGAAAAATCTTTGTGCACTTGGACTTTCTCTCTTGCTGCTTTTTGGACCTTTGGTGTTATGGAGTGAAGAAACATGGATTAGCCTATTGGTGGAATAAAAACTTATGTGGAAGAAAGCCAAACTGTCCTAATTTAGGATTCCCTAGAGAAAACAACCTCCCAAATGTCTCATGTATGAGTTCATTCTATACTATTTGGTCTCAGAAGAGTCAAGAGCAGAACACAGACATTTGATAGGTTGTGTGTGTGTGTGTGTGTGTCTGTGTGTGTCTGTGCGTTTGCACACACACACACACACACACACACACACACACACACACCAGCGATGTCTGACAATTAAATTTGCGAACTTGTTGCAGTGATGTTGCTAACCATTTTTTGATATCAGAGGGATTATTCATTATGAATTTGTACTAACTGGACAGTCAACCAAGTTTACTGTTTGGAAGTGCTGAAAAGGCTGTGTGAAAAAGTTAGACGACCTGAACTTTTCACTAACAGTTTATGGCTCTTGCATCACGACAGTGCACCAGCTCATGCGGCAGTGTCTGTGAGGGAGTTTTTAGCCAGTAAACAAATAACTGTATCAGAACACCCTCCCTGCTCACCTGACTTGACCCCTAGTGACTTCTTTCTTTACCCAAAGATAAAGGAAATATTGAAAGGAAGACATTTTGTTGACATTCAGGACATGAAGGGTAATATAATGACAGCTCTGATGGCCATTCCAGAGAAAAAGTTCCACAATTGCTTTGAAGGGTGAACTAGGCACTGGCATTGCTGCATAGCTTCCCAGAAGGAGTACTTCAAAGGTGACTGTAGTGATATTCAGCAATGAGGTATGCAGCACTTTTTCTAGGATCAGTTCGCACATTTAACCCAGTAGGGTTAAATTTGATAAAATTAGACCTAATTTAAAAAATACATTAGCTGCTTACTCAAACAGTATTTAAAGCTGTGTGGTATATGTCGGTCTGGTCTTACAGAAGACAAATAAGCTGAAGAATCAGAATTGTCTTTTATTGGGCAGTACAGAGAGTTGCTCAGACTCTGTACAATGTACGTGTATGCATTAATTTAGTATGGATCTAGTTTTGTTTAATCTGGGAGAACTCAGGCAACTAAAGAGCCAGAGAAACCAGGGACACCTGAGTTAAGACACTACACCATATGCACATGTATGCATGTGCACATACACACACACACACACTCTAAATGTCTATTATTGATTTGATCTAAATTCCACTCACTTCCATGACTAGTATACTTACTCAACCTGGAATACATTTTCTCTTATTGTCTGTCAAAATCTCAACTCAAACAACATCTCTTGGGCCATAACACATTGTAATCTGAGATCTCAATCAGAGCACTTAATTTATTTCCATTAATCTTATAGTTCATTGAAAATATTGAGTTCAATTATAGTTCACCTATCTGGCATGAACTCTATTCACAACTTTTAGCACAGGGTTTCATGCATAATAGATACCTGATGGTCTTGCAAATTTTAATTTGGTTAAATAGATAAAAACATTGATTTTTTTTTAGTTAAAGTTTATTAGGATGACAATTGTTAGTAAAGCTACAAATAGGTTTCAAGTGTACAATTCTGTAGTACATCATCTATATAACACATTGTGTGTTCACCACCCAGAGTCAGTTCTTCTTCTATCACCAAATATATGACCCCCTTTATCCTCATCTACCATCCCCTCCCCCTTACCCTCTGGTAATCAATAAGCTGTTATCTGTGTCTATGAGTTTTTGATTTTTTATTTGTTTGTCTTGTTCTTTTGTTGTTTTCAGTTTTATATCCCACATATCAGTGAAATGATATGGTTCTCAACTTTTCCTGACTTATTTCACTTAGCATAATAATCTCAGGATCCATCCATGTTGTTGCAAATGGCACGGTTTCATCTCTTCTTATGTCAGAATAGTATTCCATTGTGTATATATACCACATCTTCTTTATCCAATCATCTATGGAAGGACTCTTTGGTGGTTTCCATGTTTTGGCCACCATAAATAAAGCTGTAATGAACATTGGAGCACATATATCATTACGGATAAATGTTTTCAGATTTTTTGGGTAAACAGCCAAGAGAGGGATTGCTGGGTCAAATGGTAATTCTATTCTTTTTTTAAATTTAATTTTATTTTTTAATTGGGGAATTGGGGGAAGGGGAACAGACAAGTTGCTGTCGTTTTTGTTCTTCAGTCTAGTAGTGGAGGACGTTGCTTCACTGGCCCAAGTTGGCACCATCATTGCGCTCTTCCCAGGCAAGGCGATCAGTTGCCGGCTTCTGGACGGCCGCTCACTGCGGCTGCTGGCCGCTCACGCTGGCTGCTGGCTACACACGGTAGCCCATGGCAACCCACTGCCACAGAAGCTGCAGCCTATGCCGTCGCTAGCGACTCAGGGCAGCCCAGCACCAGGTTGAGCTGTTGTTCAGCATCTTAGCTGTAGAGGGCAGTGTCACTGGCCCTCATATGTGGGATCCGAACTGGGGCCCTCTGGCGTCCCAAGCCAGTTCTTAATCATCGCGCCACTTTGCCGGCCTGGTAATTCTATTCTTAACTGAGAATTTTGAGCTATAATATTTTATGTGACGAATATCATTTTATATACATTGAATATTTATTATTAATATAAGATAGGCATTAAATAAATATAAGAATAAAAGCCTATTACATTTAGCAATATAGATAAGCATTAGAAAAATATTACTGTATTCAAAAAGCTAACAGTGGTTCTCTCTTCAGTGTCATGTCCAGATATTTTAATTTCTGACTTTGCTTATTTTCTAATTCTTATGAAATAAAAATTCATTTGTTTTATAATCAGAAAAACAATTGTTATTCTGTTAATTTAGTAATATGTGTATGTTCTCAAAAAATGTAAGTAAACTTTTTATCCAACTCTGTTTTTAAAACATGTGATATTAAAATTATGTTGGCCAGTTCTTAGCTTTTATATTTTAAAATACATAAATAACATTTATAGCAGTTGCAGCCAGTGTTGCCATGAAAGCACCTAAACACTTTCATGTATATCAGGCTGACTTCCAAAAGCCACCGTCTACACCTTTTCCATTGATCTATTCTCTGGATGCTAGACGTCTGTGGAGTTAATATTTCATGAGGCAAAGCCTTACTCATTCACCACCCAGTGAGTGAATATAAATGCACCAGTTCCCTAATTCTTTGGTTAGTAATACTGAGGCTTGTGCCATTCTGTTTCTTCTTAGGATTATTCTCCATATTTCCACCATGTACCCACCCATCATTTCTGCGTTTTCTTCCCTGCATTGTGGTTCCTCACATCTACTCTGGCACCTCCCATCAATGGCTTGAACTAAATTTTTCATTTTTAGTTTGGTTCTGAAGGCATCCGCACTAACAAAATACATTCCAAATTTTTATCTATGTGAATAACTTCTGTTTGCCCTAAAATTACAACCAGGCTGGAGTGTACGGCAAACAAAACAATTTTCTCATGAATTTGGCTGACATATAAAATGACATGTCTGTCTCATCTAAGTAGAATTTTCAATTGAAGAATAAGTAACTAGATTTAATCATATTTTAAGGAACTTTGTATTCATTCTTTTTTTTTTTAGAACTAAATGAAAATTCTATGCATCAGTTCTTTTAGAGGGCAGATTACAGACAAGAATTCTGACAGATACTTCTTCAGTAAGTGAATGTTAATACAGGAAGGAAAGAAAAACTGGAAGTTAATGACCAGACACTGTCAGGGACACTATTATCTTATTTAATATTTACAACAGCCCTATAATAAGATGTAAGTAGAGACTGAAGCTTAGTGATGGATAAAGGATTGGATTTTAGGCTGTCTGTCTTTCAACTTATTATGAGATAATGTTGTTCTTCTACATAAACTGAAACTAAAATGAAATCATATGGAGAATATTTTACTACATGCTTATAAAATTCAGATTCTAGTTATCTAAAGATATATCTATGTCTCTGTGTGTGTGTTTACATATATATGCATACATATATATGTGTGTGTGTTTATATATATATATGTAAACACACACAAACACACATATATGAAAAGCTATAGAATCATAGCATCAAACCCTTTTATTTTATGTGAGCCTTCATTTCTCATACATTATAACTTACAAGTGCCTCCAATAGTAATGCCTAAAAATTTCTCCCTTCAAAAATTCATCCTTAGACATCTGATGTTTTAATTATTTTTTATATACTGTAAATTATAAATGCAGAATCATTACTTTTTTCATGGTTGTGGTATTTAGAAATAAAGTTATTATCCAGGTAACATTTTAGATGGCTTTCTAGCAAAGTAGAGTTTATTTCAGTTATAAAACAGGAAGGAAAGGTGCTATCAAAGCATTTTATATCTTTGCATGACATAAAGGCTTTATTCCATGAATAAAACTTTAGTTTTCCTTTAAACATTAAAATGTGGGAGAATTTTTAGAATGATATATCAAGGTTAAGGATACATGACATTTTACTAGAAAACCTGAGGTGAAAGTTATCAACTTCTACATGGGAAAAGGAAATACAAAGTTTTCCATATTTGGACAACTTAGGGAGAATCACACCAATAAGTTGACTTGAGATGGCAGCATATAAGATCAGACAATTAAGTTCACGAACTCATCTTAGAAAAAATGCTACACACCTCATTGCTGAATATCACTATGGTCACCTTTGAAGTACTCCCCTTGGGAAGCTGTGCACAGATGCCTATGCCTAGTCTACTCTTCAGCGCAATTTTGGAACTCTTTTTCTGGAAGGGCCATCAGAGCTGTTGTCCTATTTATTAACTTTGATGTCCTGAATGTCATCAAAATGTCTTCCTTTCAATATTTCATTCATCTTCGGGAAAAGAACAAAGTCATTGGGGGACAGATCAGGTGAGTAGGGAGGGTGTTCCAATACAGTTATTTGTTTACTGGCTAAAAATTCCCTCACAGACAGTGCCTTGTGAGCTGGTGCACTGTCGTGATGTAATAGCCATGAATTGTTGGCAAAAAGTTGAGGTAATTTTTGGCTAATTGTTTCATGTAGCCTTTCCAGCACTTCTAAATAGTAAGCTTGGTTAACTGTTTGTCCAGTTGATACACATTCATAATGAATAATCCTCTGATATAAAAAAAGATTAGCAACATCGTTTTGACTCTTGATTTGTACTGATGGAACTTTTTTGGTGGTGGAGAATTGGCTGACTTCCATTGTGCACTTTGTTGCTTTGTTTTAGGGTCATATTGGTACACCCGTGTTTCACCACCAGTGATAACACGGCCCAAAACATTGTCTTGCCTCTCCAAAACGTCTTGACAAAGTTTGACCCTCCTTTGCTTTTGTTCATTGATGAGCTCCTTCTGGACCATTTTGCACACACCTTTCTCATGCCAAGATTTTCAGTCCAGATTTTCCTAACTGTTTCTCTATTGATGTTTACTTAGCCTGCTATGCTTCTCACAGTCAGCCGACAATTTTGACACACAATTTGATGAATTTTTTCAATGCTTTTGTCAGTTCTGCTCATTACTGGCCATCCTGACTTCTCTTTATCAGTGATGTGTTCTCTCCCCTCAGAAAAACGTTTAATCCATTTGTACACTGTCATTTTTTTCATGGCATTATCCACATAAACTTGGGCTAATATATTCCTGATTTCACTTCCACTCTTGCTAAGTATAACAAGAAATTTAATGTGTGTTCATTGCTCTAATTCAAGCTCAGAGATTCTCATGACGGCATACAAAAACACGCAACAACAATAGTGAACGCCACTCAGCAAGACACTGCCACACATCAATGTGAACACAGCTGTGAGACACTGATACACCAAGGTTGTGAAACCTTACCAAGCTGTTTGCACAGTGCAGCCAATGTAAGTGCATGCATGATGGCAAATTTGCGAATTTAATTGGCAAACCTCATACATTCAAAATCTATTCCAAAGGTCACATTAACATGATTATCACATTGAATTTCAGAACTATAGTTAAAATATTAGTGTGATGTTTAAAACTAGATTGGGGAAAAAAACAAAACAAAAACACCTCACATATGTCATACATATTACACAATTTGAGCTAAACTATGATATGTCTTTTCCTTCAGCATGGCTGTTATTGCCTGCTTTAATAGAGGATTTTTAATTCATTTCATTAGGTACCTAGTGATGTTAAACTATTAACCCTTAAATTATTCACTTAGTGCAGATCCTGCAGGGAGAACCATTTGTTTTATAACAATAAATAGGTGTATGAATCTCCCAGTAATTTTTTATTGTTAGTTTCAGCTGTACAGAACAATGCAATAGTTATCCTTTTCACCCTCACAAAGTAACAAACCCCCTCCCCCCATGTATTGCCCTCCCATCCCCGATATCATACTTATCTATTACAATTCCCCAGTAATTTTTGCTAAATGAGTTATTTTGAGGGAACTGATTAATTACATTACATAGTGTCTTCATGTTGAGGACCTTTGAATGAAACATTGCTCTGGCCTCTCTCCACTTTCAGAGGTGCACAAATATTGTCTGTTCTACTCAACATTCTATGTCCTAGTAAATTGCTTGGAACCTATAGGTTATTGATAAATACATAGTAATTAACTATTCAATTAATAAGAAAGGGTCTTATCTAATAATTTGGTAATGTAGACAGTAAAATTCTATGTAAAAATATTTTTGTTCTGTTCTTCTGGTATCACACCAAGTTATAATTTTTGGAGAAAATAAATCTAAATTTAAGTATATAATATTGCTTCATTATTATTATACATATATTTTTAAAAGGCAAATGCACCTGATGATTTCTAGAACTGGATGTCATATCAGGAGTCAAGGAAATTTGATTTTTCTCATAACTCTAACCCTAACAAAACTGGTAGTATTGGGCACCTCATTTTTCATCTCAGACCTTAATTTTCCACCTGGAAGGAAAGCTTATGATTTCATGAGTTATTTCATGAGTTATTTCTGCCTTTAAGCATTCAAGTTTTTTTTTTCTTCCAAACCATATCTGTGAGTATCTTCAAAACACATGATTGGGCTCTCTTAGGTTGAAGCTGTGGTGAAGAACAAAGTTTACTCTGCTTGTTTTATCCTTCAAATTTGGCAAGCTCAGACTCACAAATGGAAAGAACTGAGTTTGCACATTTGCAGGAGCCTTCCTACACTACTATTTTCCATTTAACTTCTGATTTAGGAGATTTTTGTCAAAAGACAGAAAGGTGCATAGATGATGTTTCCAAATCTAAAAAGCATGCATAGCTCATATTTTACATATGCACAGAATTGTTTGTATTGTTTTAGTTAAATTCCCAAAATTGAGAATATTGATATGGATCTTACCTGACAAAAGTACAAACACAGTGGATTACTGTGTTTAGTGTATCTGTCAAATAATGGAAACCAGCTTGAGAAAAATTACTAATCTCTCCTGCTATATGATGCCCAGAAAGATCATTGATATGTTTGGTTAATATAAATGTTTCCCAGTAAATGCCTCTCATATTTTTCAGTGACCAATAGTCCTTACTTCTTCAGAAAATATAAAATGTAGTATAACATGTTGACATGATATGAATTTAATCTCACCCTATCAGAACATAATCCATCATTATGAGTACATTATGAGCTTGAAGAAACATTTTTACAAAAAAAAATTGTATCTAAGAACAATTTATCTCAATTTATAACTTTATGTCAAAGTCTAACAAATACATTCTTCCTATGACTTCATAAATACTGAGAAAGAAGAGTACAATTTGTTTTATAATGTTAAAATCAAAACTCTTAGAAAATCATCTTTAAATGTTTAATAGTCATGGAAAATTAGGTGAAAATGTAAAGTATATGTATACTTTTTAGTTTATTATAGTTTGTTTTGCAAGAACTGAAGAAAATGGCTATTATCACTTTTTAATGTTTTGTGTATGTTAATAAAAGTAAAGTTCAATGTTTTTCATATAAATTTTTAAATAATGAAAGTTTTGGCTGCTGCTAATGACAGGCTTAGGGCTACTCAGCTAGAAATATGGGACACGGTGAAGCCAGATATTGCTTGTTTGGGTTTTGAGAACCTTCGAGACACTTTACAAAGTCTGCAGCATGAGCTAAGGCAGGCGGTTTGTACGAAAAAGCCACTGGAAGCAGCCCAATAGTTGGGTGGGGCATGGTCTCTGAATCACCAGGGCAAGCCAACGATGTTAGCCATGTTCATGGAGACTTAGATGTGGCATCTCTCTGTGCCTGCATGCAGGAGAGGAAGAGCTCAACAAAGAAACAGTGGCTTATGCCAGCTCCTCTGTCCAGGAGAAAGTTGCCCCTCTATCCCTCAACCTGAAACCAGACAGCTCAGTTCCTTCCCATAGGACCCTGTCACCTTTCCAGCCGCTGCCCCAGTGCTGGAGCTCAGAGAGAGTGAGTTCATCATCAAGTAAGTCTCCCCATGGTTCCTTTAAGAGGAGCACCTGGTAGTGCAGCCGTGCTCTATCTCACTCAGCCACAATTTCCCCTTATTTTCACAACCAGAAGTTGTGGGAACTTCTCTCTCCAGCACTGGAACCCTGGGCAGAGGAGGGGCTGGGCCCCATCGCTTCTCCAGTGGGGAGGAACCTCTGCAGCCGAGATATCCATCACGATTTTTAATGGTGACATGCAGATGTGGGACCAGCCCATTCCACATCTCTGCCCTTCCTACCAGTTTAGAGGTGGCTTCTTCTCTATGTCTTTAGTTGTAGGGCTTTGGTTCAGCAAGATTTCAGGCAAATCTCAATGATGGTTGCTCTGTAGTTTATTTGTAATTTTGATGTAGTTGTGAGAGAAAGTGAGCACAACATTTACCTACTCTGCCATTTTGACCAGAATCCTAGTGTAAAATCTTAATTTATCTTGGACAATAATTAAGAAGTACTTTGTTTCTAAATTAATTCAATCTGCTAAAATTTAGCATTGTAAAACATGTTTTTTGCTTTAATCATATGCATCATTATATCAAGGTCTTGATTGAATGTGTTCCTGGTGAGAAATGTTTAAGATATAAAATTTTTGGAAATTGCTTTAGAAAGGAAAGCCTTCATTTTATAATGGTAAATTACAACCACAAACTTACGCAAAACACTTAGGTAAACAAACATGATTTTCAAAAAATCTTAAAGTATAAAATATAGAATATTTCATGATCCTCTAATTTGGTTTCATTGTTATAAATACTAGATCATGATATAATAATCACATGTTTATGGCCTACCATGTTGAAAAAAAGTATTCAAATAATTTCTTTGATATGTTAATTAATCAAGGAATAACCAGAAAATGTATTTTTGAATAACCAGAAATGTTTAATGGGTATATAATACCTAAACAGTTACTTTCTTTTTTCCCCACAAGATGACTAAAATACATGAAGCCACTGTCTAATTATCTGATAATGGAATAACCTAAAATAAATTATTTAATATTATTTAGTATTTATTGCATAGAAAAAAATATAGCTATATACCCATAATTATAATATGCCTCTTTTCCAAACTGGATATCTCTCTCAGTGTGGTATCTTGAAGTATAGAAATCATTCCATCCATTTCATAATAATGAACTTCAGGGTTTCCTTTTAATAACTTTCATGCATTATCTGGTTCTAAGTTTTAAAAAAAAATCACGTGAATTCCTTTCTCTGTATTCAATATTATAAGTATACTATGTGGTGTCCACCAATATGTCATTTCTGATTATGCGGTCTTGTGTTCAAACTCCCCACCCCCACCGCCTCTGCTTTTTCCAGTTATATGGGTGTATTTTCTTTAACTCTTGTGCCTTATCATCATTTTTTTTATAAGGGAATTGTTCATTTAAAATCTGTAAGCTGTTCTCTATAGAGAGTGATATAATTGGCAGAGGGTCAAAGCAATATCTTAAGAGAAAAGGGATGAATAGCACAAACATGAATTTTGAGGTTAACATGAATCACGCAGTTGATTGTTTGCAATAATGGCTGCAATTATTCCTCACCCTGAATTATTTTCAATGTGACTTTGCAATTTTGACATATCAAAAGTGTCTATAGAGAGACACATGACTCAAAAATAATTATGAGTGCAGCATTGGGAGCCTTTCATCTAGAAAGGTCTCAAAGTATGCTTAAGGGAGTTGTACCCGCAAAAGCACCACCATTCTAGAGTAAATTAAATTGTTCAAATACTATAATATAAAGGCCTCTGAGCCCCCAACTTTTTACAGGGAAGAAGTAGGCTGACAAAAGTTCTTAAGTTGGTCTTTTTATTATACAATAGGATGGAAATAATAAAGGTTAGAACCAAGAGCCCAAAGGGCAGAAAACCAATGAGAAGCACGCAAAAACTTATAACAAGAAAGCAATGGAAAAGAAAGCCTCTCCCATGTAGCAGCAGAGAAGACAGGACTGGGATTCCAGATCCAGAGGCAAGAACCAGGCCATGTGTAAGATTACTTACTATCCATTGAGTTTGGAGACAATACATATAACAGGTTTTCAGAATTGCTAAGGAGCAATAATTGCTTTGTGCCTTCCATTCCCCCTTTTTTGAATGGAAGCATTTATTGTAGTTATGCTATCTTTTTCTTGCCATTTCATGTGGAGAATGTGGGGCTAAGATTAGTTGAATTTTGAGTTTAAAGATTTATGAGTTAAAAGGAGCTGTATTTTAGGATGTTGCTTTCAACCTGATACTAAACTAAAATCCTGGCCTTTGAGCATGATGCCAACCTGGTAGGAGACTTTTAGGATTCTCGAAAGTGAGTGAGTATATATTTGTAGGTGGAAGTAATATGATTAATTGTAGCAGACTGAGGCCTGTTCCAAATTGTAAAAATTAGTGCATTCTTTTCTCTCCATATATATATATTGTTTTCAAACATGACTTTGTAGCTCCTTGCATGAAAAGGTGGTGATCCAGGCTGGGTTTCTAATTCACTTTGATCAACAGAATTAGGTGGTAGTGACATTGAGCCAGGTCCAACCAAAGCCTCAAAAACCTTGACTACTTCCATTCTACCTGGTTGATGAGACTTACATCGCTCCGTGACTTTCATCCTCCCATACATTAGCCATAGTATCCCAAGAAGCAGAAACCTACTGATACACTGCTGGCTATAGTCACATGGCTGAGACCAGAAGAACAGTCTGAGCCCTGCCTAAAGTTCAGACCCACAAAGTCATAAGCTAACAAAGTGCATGTGTTAAGTCACTAAAGTTTAAGATGATGTTATTTGCAGCAGTATTAATTGATACTGACTGTGGCTGATAGATTGGAATGACCACAAATTGAGTGTGCTCTCAGGGAAGGACATAGGAATGAGTGGAGAAACCGATTTCCCATAACCCCCTGTCCTCACACATGCATAGCTGCCCAGATACCAACATTTGTTACAATTGATGAGCCTACATTGACGCATCATGATTACCCAAACTCCACAGTTTACATCATGGTTCGCTCTTTGAATTGTGCATTCAATGGGTTTGGACAAATGTATAGTGACATATATCCATTATTATAGTATCACACAGAGTATTTTCATTGCCATAAAATTCCACTACACTTTACCTATTTATCCCTTCTCCTAACCCAAGCCACAGACAGCTACTGATATATTACTGTCTCCATAGTTTTACATTTTTAAGAAGTCATAGTTGAAATCATACAGTATATGGCCTTTGCAGATTGGCTTTTTAAATGTTTTAATAGGCATTTAAATTTTTCCCATATCGTTTCAAAGTGTGATAGCTTATTATTATTGTTACAGTGTTCCATAGAGTAAATTTCTTTTTAACTAATTTTTTATTTAAGTACAATTGGCATTTATAATAGTTTCAGATGTATAACATAGTGAGCTAGCATTTATAAATAAGAGGTAAAACTTCCAGTTATAAGATAGATCATTTATTTTTAATGCTGAGTAATAATATTCCATTACCTGAATGTACCACAGTTTATGTATCTATTCACCTATTGAAGGACATCTTGGTTGCTTCCAAGTTTTGGCAATTATGAATAAAAAGTACTATAAACATCAATGTTTGAGTTTTTGTGTGGATATGAGTTTTCAATACCTTTGAGTAAATACCAAGGAGCATAATTGCTGGGTCATGTGGTAAAATATGTTTAGTTTTGTAAGAACCACAAAACTGGCTTTTAAAATATTTCTACCATTTTGTATTTCAACCAACAATGAATGAGAGTTCCTTTTGCTCCATGTCCTCAACAGCTTTTGGTGGCATCAGTATTCTGGGATCTGGACCATTCTAATATGTGTGTAGTGGTATCTTATTGTTATTTTAATTTGCATTACTCTGAGGGCATATGATGTAGAGCATCTTTTCATATACTTTTTGCTATCTATATATCTTATTTGGTAAAGCATGTGTTAAGATTTTTAGCCCATTTATTATTTGGGTCATTTTTTTATTGTTTCTTATATAAGAATTATTTATATATTTTAGATAATAGTCTTTTATGAGATGTTTCTTTTGCAAATATCTTTCTCTCATACTGTGGTTTGCATTGTGTGTGTGTGTGTGTGTGTGTGTGTGTGTGTTAGTTTTAATTTTAATGAAGTTCAGTGTATCAGTTTTTTGTTTGTTTTTCTTGGATAATGCCTTTGATGTTTTAACTAAAAGTCACCACACCACGGTCATTTAGTCTTTCTCTTATGAGGCACTGCACCCATGGAAAAAAAAATGGTTTTCAGCTGCTAAATTTTAAGGTAGTTTATTATGCAGCAATAGACACTGGAACCAAACTGGAGCTATACTTTGAACACCAGTAGTCTGGCTCCACAATGTAGGCTCTTAGCCACTCTTCGATGGAATGTGATGCCACAAAAAAGTCTACAAAGATAAAATGCTTATCTTAGGGTGTTATTCACCATTTTGAATCTCAGATATGTTGATGCCATTGGAAACAGGAAGGTATTTATGTGCTCAGTTTTCTTGCACAGCTGGCTTATACATCATATTCTAAGATGAACTATAAATTTTAGGCACAAACTATCACTTGTGATGGAGTTGTTTTGCTGTGTGTTCACCAGTTCCTTATAGAAGGCATTTCTGAAAATAGCATATTCAAAGCTAGGACTCTTCATAAACAATTTGACCTAGCCACACTAAATTTTACCAATAGGTAATGCCCAACAATCATATAACTTCACCCTTTAACAACAACAACAAAAACAATTTCATACAGTGGAATTTTATTTCCTAAATTGTAATCAGCAGTCACACGAGCCTATGATGAGGAACATTTTTAAAATATCCCTGTTGCCTCAGAAGATCTGTGGGACATGCTGTTTGATTATTGTAGATAAGCCCTTGAAATCAGGCAGTGCTAGGCCCCAACTTTTTGGATGTACATATAGACTTATGCTAGTTTTAGGATAATAAGAATAAAGCTGCTGTGACTATCCTTTTATTTGTCTTTCTGTAAGCACATGTTTTCATTTCTCTTGGGCAAATATCTAGAAGAATTGCTAGGTATATGTTTAAATTGATTTGAATCTTTCAAAGAGATATCAAAATTGCTTATGCTATTTGTATTCCTACCAGCAATAATTGATAATTCCAGTTGTGCCACATCCCTGCCAATCCCGTTCTTAGTAATTTTGTTTTTAATTTTAGCCATTTTGGTGTATGTGTATTAGTATTTGATTTTCACTTTCTTCCCAAACAACTAGTGATACAGATGATCTTTCCATGTGTTTATTAGTCATTTGCATGTCTTCCTTTGAATTTGCTGGTTCAGTCATTTCCCCTTTTTTAATTGGGCTAATTGTCTTTTTGTTATTGATTTGTAAGAGGTTTTTCAATGTATTTTGGATACGATGACACTATTGCAAATATTTTACAAATAGTTTGCCCAGTTGATAGTTTGTTCTTTTACTTTGATTTTTGTATGGCGATATAAAATATCTCTCTTTGAATTTAGGTGTGGACTAAATATAAAATTATTTATCATTTACAGTAATTGTTGATATTGACCAGGCCACATCATTTTTCTGATGTCCCAGGTCTGGCTAGAATGGTTCCTTGGTTTTTATCATAAGTATTTTCAATTTGGTATACAGTTTCTTAGCTTATGTTATCTTCAGAAGTCTTTATAAAAGATTGGATGATGTGGGAAAAGAAGATTAGAGGAACCAAGGGGAGCAGAAGTTTGTTCCTCCATTACAGGTTGTGAAAGTTGTAATATCAGAAAATTCCATACCAAATGCTATTTTATATTATCAATTCTCTTGGAAGATCCATTTTTTTTAATAGTGAACAATGTTTGCCAATTCAAAACACTCACTATAGAGCTTCTTTTACATTTCTAAATTATTTCAAATCCAAGTCTTAAATTGTTGTTTTTATGGTCTGTTTGAAACCACATTTTCTAAATCTCAGAAGAGTGATAGATTATAAAATCCCTACCAAGAAAAATCAATAAGTCTAAATCTAAGAGTAATAGAGCACTCATAGAGTTTATACAACTAGAAAATGTGATATTTTATTACAAAAAAACATAGATTTTAAAAAAAATCTGCTAAACATTCAATTTCTGATTTAAAATCATATATCCTTGAACTGAGTAAAAAAAAAAAAAAAAAGCAAAACAAAACTTAGGGAAGTTCTTTCCTAGGGAGAATTGGTAATACCCATTCAGATTCAATTAAAACATAAACGTATAGGACATCTGATGTCAGTCAAGATACAGTAAGATCAGTACAATCTCTCTTCCCACTTGTTAACAACTACAACTCTGAGCAAAATACAAAAAGCAACTACACAAAGACTCTGAAAAGTAACCAAGCAACTACACAAAGACTCTGAAAAGTAAACAAGTGCTGACTGTGTTTGTGGGAAACAAAATTTAGAGAACCAACCCTACAGTGCCACATGAGCAGTAGGGGTCCAAAGTGGCATAGCAAAAGCTTTCAAATGAAACTAAGATAGTAATCACTGCGCAAGTCTCAAACTCACATTCCAATGACACAATTATAGGACATATCCAAAACAGTATAAGAAAGGCATTGAAACAGAATCCATGTAGAAAAACACAAACAGCAGGAAATAATTCATTGTCTGAACCTGGGTTGATTAACTGCTAAAACAAAAATATCAACATTCTAGGGACCAACCTAGCGGCTTAGTTGGTTAAGAGCTTGCTCAAGAATGAGAGCTCTGGGCAACAGGGTCGTCAGTCGATTCCCACATGGGCCAGTGAGTTGTGCTGAAGCTGAGCTGCTGTTGAGCTGCCAACAGGTGGCAGGATGGCTCAGCTGGTGAGAGCACGTGCTCCTAACAACAAGGTGGCCTGTTCGAGATGGTGGGCTACGCCCACCTACAACTAAAGACTGAACTCTGCACCTTGAGCTGAGCTGCCCTCCGGGTGGCTCAGGGAATAGAGTGTGTGCTCTTAACAAGGCTGCTGGCTCTACTCTTGTGTGGATGGTGGCTATGCCCACCCACAGCTATTGAACACAGCACCTTGAGCTGAGCAGTGTGACTGGACTTGGAGCTGAGCTTGCTGCGCCCTCCACAACTAAGATTGAAGGACAACAACTTGGCTGTCCCCTTCCCCAATTCCCCAATTTAAAAATCTTAAAAAAAAAAAAATCAACATTCTATAGAGGATTTTAACAAAACTCAGGATCTAAATAACATAATAGTCAAACGTCCAATTTTGAATTGAATTTTGAATTCAGTTCAAAATTACTCAATGTACAAAGGATGAGGAAAATACAACTGATTTCCAAGGGAAAAGATAATTATTGGATGGAAACCTATAAATCAGGGAAACCTTAGGCCCCCTCCATTAACCCCAATAAAGGTAGTGCCCCAGGTATTGCTCCCTTTCTCTCTCTACCCATAACGTCTCTGTGTGGCCCTTGAGTGTGCTACGGATCTGTCAGGATCTGTGAATAATACATCTTGTTTTCAAAGTTCTCTAATATTTGTTGCTGATTTGCATTTTGCAGTCATAAAAAGAATCACAAGGGCTGATCCAATCAAAGCATTGGCTCTGGTCAGGGAAATGTCTATCGGACTCACTACAAGTAGTATGGGCCCAGGTGAGTGCCTCAGATATTACTAGTTGGTAGCATCACTATTAATAGCCTGAGATCAAGATAACATCTACCTTACTAAAATAAGAAAAGAAATAGATGGAATTATACCTGAAATTACAGGTAAAAATAATTAATATAGGAGTCTATTATAAACAATTGTATGCTAACAAATTAGATAACACAGGTGAAACTGACAGATTTCTAGGTCATGTGCTACCAAGACTCAAGATTAAAAAGATGTAGTAAAACTGAATTTACCTATAATGAGATTGAATTAATAATAAAACTAAAAATTTCCCCAGATAAAAAGTTCAGTATTTGATGGCTACACTGGTGAATTCTATCAAATATTTAAAGAAAAATTAACCACAGTCCCTCACAAACTCTTCCAAAAAACAGAAGGTAAGGAAACATTTATTAACTCATTCTATGAAGACAAGCTTACCCTAATACCAAACCAGACAAAAACGTTATAAGGAAAAAAATATAGTATATATTTAGCATACTATATAAATATATATAAAAGTATAGCATATATGTATAGTAAATACTTATATGTATATGAGAGATATACATATATGCAATATTAATGTATAATTATAGCAAATACCTGGGGTGCTAAAAAAAAGTATACCCATGGACACTTTGATCAACATTGCTCAAGCAGTAGTTCACCGTAATCAGAAGTGTCTGCATGCTGATGGTAATCACTTTGAGCACCTCTTGTAATTGCAGAAGTCAAATGTGACTTGTATTCATCTTTTTTTATTGGTATATATTGGGCATTACAATTTTAATAGTTTTCCTTTCTTAAAATGTGTATACATTTTTTGGCACCCTCGGTATATATAACTATCTCTTTTGAATATAGATGCAAAAAATTCTCATAACATTACAAACAATACTGTATCAATTATCCATGTGCAGAACAATGAAACTTGACTAATCATTCACATCAAACACAAGAATCAGTTCCATGGGATTGAAGATCTAAATGTAAAAGTAAATAATATAGGGAAATATCTTCATGCATTTGTGGTAGAAAAAAATATGTTCTACAGGACCAAAAGTCACTAGCACAAAGGCAATGTTTAATAAGTCGTTCTATAGAAAATGAAGTACTCCTATTCTTCAAGGACACTATTAAGAAGGTTAAAGGTCAAGGCACAGTATGCAAGAAGATTTTTTTTTAACTTTATTGGGGAAGAGTGTTTTTGTCCAGGACCCATCAGCTCCACATCAAGTAATTATTTTCAATCCAGTTGTGGAGGGTGCAGCTCACTGGCCCACATGGTAATCGAACCAGCAACCTTGGTGTCATGAGCCTGCACTCTAACCACCTGAGCTAACCGGCCGCCCCCAAGAAGATTTTTACAACAAAAACTGACAAAGGTATTGTATCCAGAATATATAAAAAACTAGATAAGTAAATGTGGTGCAAATTTTCAAAGAGCTTAGTTCAAGAGAATCTTTCTTAGTTCAGCAAGAATCTTTGTTTCCTTGAAGGCTTCTATTAATCAGTTTCTTAACCTTGTCTTCTAGCCAATGTTAGCCAGCATGTGAATCATCACATTATTTATGCATTCAACAACTACTTATGGAGTACCTCTGTATGCCAACACTGCTAGGAGTTTGAGAGAAAATAATGACTAAAAGAGACAATTTTTTTCCCCATAAAGAAGCCTACATTTTATCAGTACATGCAGACATGCTTAAAATTTAAAAAATAATAAATAAAAATAATATGAGTTCTATGGCAAAAATGAAATACTAAAACTCATTGTTTTAATAACCTATTCAGCTGGCACTTTTAGATTCCTATTCTTTCAATACACATCTCCCTTTTAAGTGGATCTGTGAATTCAGACAGGGTGTTTACCCTCCTCACAGGATTCAGCAAATATTGACACTCTCCCTAGTCTGAAAGTTAAATCCCCATGAGCCTAATCTGATCAATATGATCATTTTAACTCAATTTACCTTGTCAGGGAAGGATATATGCATGCCTCTTGGCATGATTCTTCTAATTAGGGTGGTCACAGAAGTTTACAAGCTTATTCATTGGAGAAATATTTGACTTTTTATTTATTATTTATTTATTTATTTATTTATTTATTTATTTATTGGTTTGCTTATTTTTTTTGCTTATGAAATGATAAACACATGGGAAAATGCCTCTTTTACCATTGTGGACATTATATCTGAATGTAATTCTCAGAAGTTAGCAACTTTCTGTGGAGAGAGCTAAGGGCAAAGTCAGTGCATTGAGAGATTGGGAAGATAAGGGACCGGAAATCAGTAATGTTGTTCAGCAGCCGGATTTATCAACTTTGATATACTCTGTAGTCAGAGTTATTTATATGAGAAATGTTATATATTTTTTTAATGTTATGCCAGCTTAGTTGAGGCTTTACAATATTTCTGCCCAGAAGCATTTAGAATGATACACGTTCCAATCAAAATTGTATCAAATATTATCATTTTATTAGATAAAGCTAAGTTCTCTGGAAGTAAAAAGTTCATCTGCAAGTATAAACTTCCACGTAAATTAATTTGTGTGACATAAAAAGTTATGATAGAGAACAAAAGCAAATATTAAAATAATTTGTAAAACAACAAAAAAAGAGCATAATCAGGTCAGAATTAAAATGGAAGAAATTTAATATGTTAAATAAACCAAAAATAGTCTCTACAGTTGATTTCAAAATTAAGGTAGGATTTAAAGAAAAAAGTATTGTTTGTCAATGGAGAAATAATTATTCAGAATATAGGATTGTCACAGGTGGACAATTAAGAAAAAAATTATTCAGAACCATTCACCTTCATATAGAACAAACTAAATCTAGATAGGCTAGAGTTAAAAAAAAATTACAGAAACACTTAGAAGAAAATAGAGATCAATGCTATCAGGTATCTTAAATGAACATATGTCCATATAGAAGCCAGTAAAGAACAGGAGTAAAGGGACTGAAAGGATGAATTTAAACATATAAAGAATTTACCCTGGAGCTGTGTTTATATCAGCTTCCTTGAGTCATTTATAAGGGATAAATATAGTACCAAAAAAACAGGACTTTCCTGGGAAAGAAAAAGTGTCAAACAAAAGATTAATTATTTTTTTTATATTGGCAATATTTAGAAAAGGCAAAAATAGAGAAGTATATTTATAATACATTTACTATAGCCAATATTTTAAACATTGTAAAAACTGTCATATAAATCAAGATATACATTGTCATTACCCAGAAACTTCCCTCATGCCACTTTTTAGTCAACATATGCCAATTAAGATCCCAGGAACTAAGTCAACAAAACCTGATGACTACCAATTAAATTATTGTATTTCAAACAGGAGGGTACTTAAAATGCATTAGAAAGTATCCTTATAAAATCTAAGTGGAAATATGTTTGTCCACTTTGTGTTAATTTTGTGTACATAGTATGCATTGAAAACAACTGGAAGAGAACATGTACACATGAATAGACAGTCATTTAAAGTAAGTTATTATTGTGTAGGTTTGTAGGATTGCAGAATGATCTTTTTCTCTTTTATTGGCTTTCAAACATTCTGACATCATCTTATATTATTGTTATTTTATTAAAATATACATAATCATTCCCACACATGGCATGTACTCATCCAGCAGTACTATGCAATCCATAGTTCCCAAAATAAAAATTAAAAGCCTGAACACATTTGTACTTATCACATACAAGCTTCATTGTAGAAACAGGCTAACCATTTTTAAATGTTTGCTTTCCTTGAAGACCAAAATAATAAATGTGCTTAAAAATATTTGATAAAATAATTTCAGTTTCCATAATAATTTTCCACTTTAATTAATTTAGCTTGACACATCTTTGTAAATGAAAATTTCTTATTACTAGGTATGAATGGAAGGTTCTCAGGGACAGAAAAGAGAGTCTGGGAAATATAATCAATAATGTTGTAAATATTTTTTTAGGGGTCCAGTTAGACTCATGTCTTGCTAGGGAAACCACTTCATAGATGGTGTAGAGGCCTGACCACCACATTGTATTTCTGAAGTTCATGTTGAATAATATTGTATGTCAACTATAATTATATAGACATATAGTCACGGGATGTGGAGTAGAGAGTGGGAATGGAGTCAATGGAATTGTAATAGATAAGCATGATATCGGGGGTGGGAGGGTTGTGGATGGGGGAAGGGGGGTTGTTACTTTGTGGGGGGTATAAAGGATAACTATTGCATTGTGCTATATACCTGAAACTAATACAAAAAAAAAAAGAAAGAAAGAAAGGCAAGTTCTCCTAAATCTATACTTATGCTTGGATGGAGATAAGTTTTATCAAACTACTACAGGGATCCCTCTGCTAGTACAATCCTCTTCTCTAGTTGTTCCTATGTCAGGGTAGTTGGTGAGGAATCATCTGAACATATCATATAAATTCCTACTGTACTTTTTAAGAACTATCGTTGAGTCTAGAGCTTCAATCTATGAATTCATTACTTTATCCCCACCAAAAAAAAATACTCTTCAATGTATTTTTGAATCAACTTTTATTCTAATTCACTGTAAATTATTCTAATTTACAGTGCCTGTAAAATGGTAAAATTTGCAAATTCTGATAGGCGTATACATGGAAATTTTGTTATCCAGCTGAAAGAAGTTGAGTTGGGGAAAAATTTAATTGAGTTTAATGGGCTATACATGTTTTTATGAGTTTTGTAAATGGCTTCTATGTAAAAACAAATTATCACTGACTGTCCTATTAAAAAAATATTGATGGAAATAAACCAATTTGACCTTAGTAATGTGAACTTCCATGATCCTATTTAT
This sequence comes from Hipposideros armiger, assembly GCF_001890085.2. Taxonomy (NCBI): domain Eukaryota; kingdom Metazoa; phylum Chordata; class Mammalia; order Chiroptera; family Hipposideridae; genus Hipposideros; species Hipposideros armiger. The sequence goes on from NW_017732034.1 coordinate 59,864, forward strand.
TGCCTAGAGATATGGATGTGGGTTCCCTAATAGCTTTTTTCTAGAAAGCCCAATTGAATATATATCTATTATGATATTATAATTTCTTAGAAGTCATTTTTGAGTGAAAGGGAGATTGGATTCTATTCTATTCATGCAGACTGTTTACTTCTCTTTATTTGACTTAAGCAATACAATAGAATATCATTTCAGCATTTCTTAGTGTTCATAATCATAATGCTTTTCAATAGTCTGTCATCCTAAATGGGAAGAATGTAAAAGAATGTTTTTTCTTAAATTAATATTTCAAAGTAGAAAGTATGTAATATAAAGCCCTAAGATCTGAAGTGTACACTTCAGTGAGTAGTTTTGACCATTGTACACATCTGTAAAATCATCATGTAAATCAAGGCATACATATCTTCATTACTCAGAAACTCTCAATATTTCCAGTCAGTATACCACTTCCCCCATTGCCACCAAGGAGCCATTTTCCAATTCCTGACATCCTAGATTACTGTTGTTTATTTTTAGAAATGGGAACACACTGAACATCTTTTTTGCAACTTTTTCTTGCTCTTAACAGCGTCGGTGATGTGAAAACTTCATGTGTATGTCAATAGTTCGTCCCTCGCTTGTTGCTGAGTGGTATTCACTTGTGAGACTGTGAAACGATAGTACTCATTCTCTTCTTGATGGATATTTCCTCTTTTTCACAGGGCTGCTGTGACTTACCAGTATTTATTTATTTATTTTTGGTGGGGACGGTGGAGAATACCTAGGGTTGCAATTAATAGACATCTGAGTTGTTTCCTGTTTGGTTTTATTATGAATAAAGTTTCTATGAATATTCTTGAACTAGTGTTTTGTGGATATAAGAGGTATTGTTTTGTTATGTTCATTATCTTGGTAAATACCTAGAAGTGGATATGTTAGTTCATAGTATAGGTGTATGTTTAATTTTATAAGAAACTACCAAACAATTTTCCAAAAAAAAAATTGTACCGTTTTAGACTTTTGCCATCAAGACATGAGAGTTCCAATTGCTCCACAGCTCACAAATACTTGTAATTTTTAAAAACATTTTAATTGATGTGCAGTAGTTTTGAATTTTGTACTTTCCCATTGACTAAAGGTATTTTGTGTATTTTCACAGGATAATAGCTATCCCAATATCTTCTTCTGTGATGTATCAGAGTCTTTTGTTCCATGCAAAGCCATAAAGAATTTTTTATTCAACTGTTGTTAGTGGAAGTATTTTATATCAATTAAATGGATTTAAATTATTGCTTAAATCTTTTATACCATTACCAAGTTTCTGTGAAAAACCTCTACCAATTATAGAGGGAGGAGGGTTAAAATTTCTAAATATAATTACAGATTTATGTATTTCTTTTTTTAGTTCTGTCAAATTTAAAGCTCTGTTATATAATGCATATACATTTAAGATTTTTTTCATCTTTTTGATGAATTGAAAATCTTATTATTCTGAAAAGCCCCTATCTTTCTGATATTCAGCAAATATCTGTTGTCTCAAAGTCTCTTCGTTTGATTTGAATATAACACTTCATGTTTTTATTGTATGAGGGTTTTCTTAAAATAACTTTTTTCATCTTTTTTACTTTTAATCTATCAGTTTAAAGTGTATCTGTTTAAAATAGCAAATGTTTGGGCCTTGCTTTGTTAGCTAATCCTCCAGTCCCTGCCTAATTTTTTGAGAAGTTAATCAATCTTATTTAATGTAGTTATTGATAATAATGGACTTAATTCCATCTTCTCAGCATTTGTTTTCTCATTTACTCATTTGTTGTTTTTGTCTTTCTCTTTTACTGCCTTTTTAAAACTTTTCTCTTTTTTTGTTTACTTTTCTTTTTAAATTTCATTTTATCTTCACTAATATTTTTATTTTTAACTATATATCTATGTTTAAACTTTAATTGTTGTGATAAGATTATGAAACACATTTTCAAATTATCACAGATACTGTGAATTAATACAACTTCATGTATAAGAACATCCCCGCAGTGTACCCACATTTACCCTTCATATTTTTTATGCAGCACTGTTCATTTCACTCCATGTGAGTTATAAGTTCCATAAAATATTGTTGTTTTTGCTTTTCATATCAATTTTCCTTAAATAAGTTTAAAAGCTGTAAAAGCTTTGTCTTTTAAATTTACCCATATATTTATCATTTAGGAAGCTTTCATTCCTTCTTAGATAAAGTTTACATGTGGCATTATTTCTTT